>NC_056745.1:554528900-554602613 GCF_019279795.1 Protopterus annectens
CCGGACCACTGGTGTTTGCAGACCTGGCCGTCTTGTGTTTACATGTGTGAGCATGCCCAGTATGACCGTTCCGCATGTTGTCGACTGACATAGCCATCATACCTTCATGTGTTTGAGCTTACCCGGTATGGTCAACTGCATCGCAAGTGTTACATGTCCAGGTGGTCAGTACTGTGAAGCCGACCTCTGCATTGTACACTGACAGGTGACATGCTGTGTCTGCAGGATATCCATCGGTCATGTGGCATTGACTGTTGCTACATTTCTGCACAGCATGGGGGACGTCCGACTGTATCTACATTCCTACACAGCACTGGGGGGGCGCACCTGACTGTTACATGTGTACATTGGAAGGGAGGCACAGCTGACACTTGTACACTTTTGCTACTACTGTACTGGTATGTCAGGTACTCCATTTCAGTGGTAGACCTACCTGTTGTGCTGGCTAGAGGCATACCAGTGTACTCCAGATCTTAGCTTTAATTACCAACATATTAGTTTCAGATGTCCTAGCCATCACAGCCTATATCCAACTGCCTGGCCTGCTGTAGTCTGTCTGTGTGTGTCTGTGGGGGGGGGGGGGTCATCCATTGGGCATATTCAGAGGCCATTGTACAGCATTTGTCTGTGTTGGTCTACACCTGTCCAGCTGGTTGAGACTTGTGTGGGCTGTATGGACACACATGATGCTCAGCCCATTACCTGCAGTGGGTTAGGACACCCTGTGTACTACTGGCTACTATGGTGACCTCGGTATGTGCTACAGATGTCATGGTGCCACTATGGATGTCTACTGTCTGCTGCCTTAACATTCAGCCACCAAATTCCCTTGTATGCTCACATCCATACCATAGCTACAGGTAACAACACATTCTAATACAACTGCCAATCGGTAGGTTGATTGACTTACCTTGAGGGTGTGCCAGACCTGAGGATGGTGCTGGAGGGCTGCCTATGTCGGATGCACACAGTGCACTTCCTATACATGGCTGATCACAGGTAGTGTCATGTTTGGCATCCCTTTTACTGTCTGTGCGAGTCAGAGAGGGTGACATTCCCTGGGTACCTACTGTGTCAGTGCATATGCCATGCGTTGCTTCTTTGCCAAGGCCAGGTCATACTGGGCACGCCTCCTTCCGCCTTCTGTGTCCAGCTCAGGTAGTTCCTCCTCCGAGTCACTCTGTGCCTGTACAGGCCTTGGCACTGGTGGGGGGCTGTGTGGCCCTGCCCCATGCTGTTCCTGCTGCAGCTGTTTCCACAGGATCATATTGTGTAGCATAGCACATACCATAACAATTTGGGTGCATGTAGCTGGTGAATACTGCAAGGCTCCACCGGATGTGTCCAGACACTGGAACCGTGCCCTGAGCATCCCAAACACATGCTCAGTTATATGTCTTGCCTGTGCGTGTGCCTCATTATGGCATGGTTGTTCAGGTGTGTGTGCATTTCTGATGGGTGTCATCAGCCACGGATCCAGTGGGTACCCAGCATCTCCCACTAGGTGACCATAGGGGATGTCCATATTGGCAAAGCTGTGGTACAGCTGCATCAGATGCCATATATCAGAATCGTCATAGCTTCCAGGGCAGCCAGCACACACATTCAGTATAATGCCCTGGGCATCGCATATGACCTGGCAGTTGATGGAGGGGATACCCCTGTGGTTAATGTAGACCCTACCCTGCTCACCGGGTGGTGCTTTGATGCATACATCCATGCAGGCTATAGCACTCACTACCCCAGGGTAGTCTGCCATTTGTGGAAGAGATGCATATTGCTGGTCAACACCTCACGTGTGTTGAGGAAATGTATGTGCTCACTGGCATGTGGTGACATGGCATCCAGGAACTTGTGGAATACTCTGGATGCAGATATCTGTGAGATCCCTATGATACCCCCAGTTGTGCTTTGGGAGGTACCTGTGGCTAGTGTACCTAGGCCTACACATACCTTGGTATCCACTGGGATGGGTTTCTCTCGGCCTGTTCGATGTATCAGGCGTGGCCGGCACAGCTCAACAATCTGCTGTAGGAGGTCTCTGTCCATCCCATAGCACTCCACTAACTCTAGCTCATATAGCCCCTGGTAAGTTACCCTGGGTCTGTACAGTCTTCTCTGTCTCCTCACTGATAGTTGTTCAGCAGCATTCACATCCTCATCACCCTCAGCCTCATGCACATGTTTGTCTATGTTGTCTGCTGCAGCCCTTCTCATTTTGTTGGATTGTTTTGTAAAATTTCCCTGCATGTATACACCAGTGGTGTAGATTATGGAAAAACCCAAGGGTATGGTGCTTGCTCACTTTATCGTAGTGTTCTGGGATGGGCTGGGCCTGTAATCTGCTGATTGTGATAATTATCACCTGTTTGCCCAGCTTGTTCACCTTGACTACTCTCCTACTGCTGTTGTCCCTCCCAATTGCACTACGCAGGTATAGACACACCCCTAGCTTAGGCATGCTAAGGCAGGAGCAATCCTGAGACACAGGGCTCCAATGCACCTACAGTATGCCTGACCCCCCCCCATGCTTTCACCTATATTTGAGTCCTGCACCCGGCTATCTATACACATACACTCTTGGGATCTGCGTCACACCCTGGGGATAAACGGATTCACTATTTTCCACCTTGTTTGCATAGTATTGTCTTCTAATGCATAGTTACATGACCCTTACTGAGCCTCCACAAAAATAACCACTGCTTACTGTCATTCAGATCCACACACAACTGGTTAAAAGCACCTTACTATCACTATATTTGATGTCCCTTGTTCTTCTCAGCAACAAAACAACCGGATTCTGCACGGCTCAAACTCGGGACCATGCACACCACAGATGATGTGCTTTACTACTAAGCCATGGCAGATATACATACACCTGAGGTTATCATGTACAGATCATCCAGCACAGGCATTCAACAGTATAGGACATGTATCCCATCATGTAGATTTATGTGTGCTAATGTCCACACACACACATATATATATATATATATATATATATATATATATATATATATATATATATATATATATATATATATATAGAGAGAGAGAGAGAGATATATTGTTAATATCAAGGCAAGTGTGTTTCTTTGCGTCATATGGGTTCAGACTCTATTAAGGGTAAGATTATGGCTGCTGATATTACTCACCAGACCTATTGCCGAATGTATGTGTATGTCTTGCCAACCCAGTCTCTTGGCTGATTGTGGCATTTATGGACACTATATAGGAAAACAACAAAGCATGCTCCTCAACACATCCTGGAGCTAGCCACTCACAGATACCAGCACATAGGATATGACTGCCAAACACACAAACCTGTCATGCCTTGGAATAGAACACCTACCTGTCTATTCTATCACACTACAGCATTACGCAGTTACAGAAAGTGCTACCGAGATTACTGGGACACAACACTCCCAGAGGTGTACTTCTAGGTGGGTGACATCATCAGCAATGGAAAAGTCGGCGATAGGGATTGTATGGAGTGTGAGCAGTCTAAAAGCATTATTCTGTCCCCATGCAGAGGAAGACACACACAGTTGGCATGGCTGGGATTAGAATACAGACCTAACTACCTTATCATACTACAGCATTGCACAGTTACAGAATGTGCTACCGAGATTATTGGCACACAGCACTCCCAGAGGCATACTTCTAGGTGGGTGACATCATCAGCAATGGAAAAGACAGCAATAGGGATTGTATGGAGTGTGAGCAGTCTGAAAGCATATTTCTGTCACCAGCCAGACGGAGACACACACAGTTGGCATGGTTGGGATTAGAACTACCTTTTCACACTAGAGCATTATGCAGTTACAGAACATGCTACCGAGATTACTGGGACACAGCACTCCCAGAGGCATACTACTAGGTGGCTGACATCATCAGAATTGGAAAAGTCAGCGATAGGGATTGTATGGAGTGTGAGCAGTCTAAAAGCATATTTCTGTCCCCATCCAGATGGAGACACACACAGTTGGCATGGCTGGGATTAGAATACAGACCTAACTACCTTATCACACTGCAGCATTATGCAGTTACAGAACATGCTACCAAGATTACTGGGACACAGCACTGCCAGAGGCGTACTTCTAGGTGGGTGACATCATTAGCAATGGAAAAGACGGCGATAGGGATTGTATGGAGTGTGAGCAGTCTAAAAGCATATTTTTGTCCCCAGCCAGATGGAGATACACACCCACAGTTGGTATGGCTGGGATTAGAACACAGACCTAACTACCTTATTACACTACAGCATTACGCAGTTACAGAACGCACTACCAAGATTACTGGGGCACAGCACTCCCAGAGGCATACTTCTAGGTGGCTGACATCATCAGCAATGGAAAAGTCAGCGATAGGGATTGTATGGAGTGTGAGCAGTCTAAAAGCATATTTCTGTCCCCATCCAGATGGAGACACACACAGTTGGCATGGCTGGGATTAGAATACAGACCTAACTACCTTATCACACTGCAGCATTACGCAGTTACAGAACATGCGACCAAGATTACTGGGACACAGCACTGCCAGAGGCGTACTTCTAGGTGGGTGACATCATTAGCAATGGAAAAGACGGCGATAGGGATTGTATGGAGTGTGAGCAGTCTAAAAGCATATTTTTGTCTCCAGCCAGACGGAGACACACACCCACAGTTGGTATGGCTAGGATTAGAACACAGACCTAACTACCTTATTACACTACAGCATTATGCAGTTACAGAATGCACTACCAGGATTACTGGGGCACAGCACTCCCAGAGGTGTACTTCTAGGTGGGTGACATCATCAGCAATGGAAAAGACGGCGATAGGGATTGTATGGAGTGCGAGCAGTCTAAAAGCATATTTCTGTCCCCAGGCAGACGGAGACACACACAGAGTTGGCATGGCTGGGATTAGAACACAGACCTAACTACCTTATCACACTACAGCATTACGCAGTTACAGAACACGCTATCAAGATTACTGGGACACAGCATTCCCAGAGGTGTACTTCTAGGTGGGTGACATTATCAGCAATGGAAAAGATGGCGATAGGGATTGTATGGAGTGTGAGCAGTCTAAAAGCATATTTCTGTCCCCAGGCAGACAGAGACACACACAGTTGGCATGGCTGGAATTAGAACACAGACCTAACTACCTTATCACACTACAGCATTACGCAGTTACAGAACATGCTACCGAGATTACTGGGACACAGCACTCCCAGAGGTGTACTTCTAGGTGGGTGACATCATCAGCAATGGAAAAGATGGTGATAGGGATTGTATGGTGTGTGAGCAGTCTAAAAGCATATTTCTGTCCCCAGGCAGACGGAGGCAAACACACGCCAGTGGTGTGATCAGGACAACTGCCTATCTATGGACCACTATTACAATACTACATAGATACGAGCCATGCCACAGACACTACACCTTTCAAGACTGTCAATATGACCTTCTAGGAATGTGGACATCAACATGGATGCTGGCAGTTACAATGTACATACCTGTGAACCAGTGTGTTCAATGTAGGAATCCATCCTGAAGTGGGGTATGGCCATCTGTTGACTGGATGACTACTATTGCTATACAGGGTTACAATGGCCATGCTCATACACATAGAGGCACATAACCGACACAAGGTGTCACTGGGCATGCTCACACACTTAGTAGCACACGGCCGTTTGGAATGCACTATGTGTCCATCTACACAACATTATACTGGGCATGCTCACACACTTAGTAGCACAAGGCTGTTTTGTATGCACTCTGATTCTAAACACGGAAGGGCACAATGGCCATGCTATTACAGTTAGACGTGAACAACACATTGTAATGGACTCCGGTGTTGATAGTTGTCATTGTTAGCAGGAACGCTGCACTACATATATCTGACACTGGTCTTCTACACATCTGCTGCTGTCCGTTACCTTAGATGTACCAATCTAAACCTGGCACACTAATACCACCTGTGGTGATGTCCTGCCAGGAGTGACTACTTCACCCATATAGTGCCATTCATAGTCGAATGTCCTGAGACCAGGTTAACACCCTGACACCTAGAGGACAACTGCATTGTATGTGTATAGTAAACATTGCTAGATATGTAGCATTCATAATCACAGCTGCCCAATGTAGATCCAACAATGCGGAATACTGACATCTGTGCAGTGAGGCACACCTGGCTGAAGGCTCAGTTGTGCACAATAGCAGTACCACCGTATACCTCGGATACAGACATGTGGGCCATAACACCATTATGGACTGCTCCAGGTGGTAGTGTCCCCACTTACATGAAGGCCACTCACATGTACTGACCAGTACACCTTCAAAAGGCATCACAGATTGTCAGGTGCAGATCACAGTGTCAAAAGCCACATTCTAGGATGTAGCCCTCAGACATCACCATGTCCTTGGACCAGCAACACGCATCCATACATGTTGTAGAATGTATATTAGTACAACACCATGTGACCCATGACCAGTGGACTGTACCTAGCTCTACATCAACTGTGCAGACTACCCATGTACTGACACAGTTGCATCATGTGTTATGCAATGCATTGATACCACTGTTCATAACCAGGTTGGCTGTACACATAACGGGCCCTGGGTCATATACAGCAGTAACAGATGACTGTTGCTGTACACCAGTAAACACCCTCATGTTTGGATATGACATACATGTACCTGCCGTGGATATGTACATGCCACACACACACACACACACACACACACACACACACACACACACAAAACACATATGTACATAGCATAGCTGTTGCTGTCCTTCATGCAGACAGGTGGCTACAGCAATTACACACATGCACATGGAAGGCAGGTCCATGGCTGTTGAATGCTAACAGTATATAAGGTGTGATATCAATGTTGACTGAGTTAACATTCCCTCTGTACTGGTTACCCATGACAACTATCATATCATACAACAGTCCATGTGTCATGTATGTCATCACACATGTCCACCAATTGCAATGCCTACAAACATGGCTAAATGACAGGAATGTACATGTAGTGGTGTGCATTCAGCTACCATGCGTGTGTAGTAGCTGATGTTTGCAGGTGATGTGTGTCTTACTACAACATGCAGTTGCAATGCAGCCCCATCATTGCCAACTGTATATGGTGATATACTGACAGTACTGTAAGATGTACATTAGGTATGGACAGATGTGTGGACATAACTAAGTGGTGGGCCATCTGCAGATGGATGTTTGCTGAAGACAGCTCACAGGTGTGTCACAAGCCGTCCTACCATAACATGTGCAAACACTAAGCTATGTTTCTGTTAACTGAAGGGGAAAACATATAACCTACACAGTGGTCAGGGTGTGACTGACTGTAAATCACTTGACACCTGTAATACTTAAGACCTCTCATGTGCATATATCAGTACAATTGCCAAAGGTAGCGTTGGTACACATTGTAATGCGGACAATACTGCTGCATGTCTGTCATACATATCATAAGATAGCAGGTGTTTGATTCACAGTACTGCCATGTGTGTTTGCTTGTGTGTCCATATATGCCACGTATGGTGGGGAATACATCCCAATTTTTACTCACACTCCTGTACATTGTTGTAGAGATCTGTACATACTGCAGTGTAGAAAGCAAGACATAGGCAGGGGTGGGGTGTGTATCACACACATGTGAGCTATCTGTATGCGCATGACATAGGTGCATTCAATTGTGGACTCCACAGTGTGTGTGTGTATGTATGTATGGCTATCTGGTCCATGGAGTGAGGATGTGTGTTACCATAGTGAACAGATAGGACCCCTAACCCCTTCAGGTGATGCAATCTACTACCCTGTTGATACCGTTGATCTTAGGCATTACTGACTACCTGTAAATGTGTATTCTCTGTGTCGCATCATGTGCGTGCACAGTACTGTAATGGTGATTACCACATAGGCAGGGGTCCTCACCTCAACACTATCAAGTGTGTGTGTGTTACAGTGTCTTTGACCCTGTGAGTGTGGGCGTGTTACTATGTGTCTGAATACATGTGTGCGAATACCTGTGTGTGTGTGTGTGTGTGTGTGTGTGTGTGTGTGTGTGTAGTTGTGTGTTCTTATCTTATAATGTGAATGTGTATTACTGCTACACAGTGAGGCCTCAAGCTATCAACTGGCCTCTACCCTTGTCATCAGCTAGACCGCTATGTAAACTCCCCACCCCATGTAACTGTACCTGTGATGTCACCCAGTATGGATATCACATCACTAGCCACTGTAGCTTAGTACACAACTTCTATGCTCCTGGATCAGTAGATGTGTAGACATCTTTGGAATGTCAGCCTTTCTAACAGTGAGTTTGAAGCTACGAATAGCATGCTGGTATTGCCATACATACCTGTGAATAGTCCACATTTACACATGTGAAACTGCAAACACTGGCACTCAACGGCACATGCAATTAGACCTGAAGGAGGGAAGCAAGACATCATTACCAACATGCTGTTACTGTTGTTACCAAGACACATACTGTGAACAGAAAACAATGCATTCTAAACCTGTACTACATGGTATGTCTGCTGCGTGTCAACAGTACACAACAATTGTAATCTACACTTATCTCCCTGTTCTGTTCACCCTGTGCATCAGACCATATGAGCATGTCCCTGCACCGATGGTGTGGATGACAGGGATGTGGCACAGGCATCATCATATGCACAGGGTGATAATGTTTGCCAGGGGCCTAGGCTGCACCAGTGGATGACATCATGTGTGTGTGTTAGGGCCTGTGATCTAATTGGCCATGTGTGGTTGTTATGCATGTGAGTATTGCGGTGCCCTACAGATGTTTCTGGTGTGTGCGTGTATGTGTGCACACAGTTCTGCCATGTGTCTGGCCTACACAGGAGTATTATTGACAGTTTCAGACTGTACAGACCAGGTTTTACAGCTCACGGTGTCCGGCCACGGCCACGTGACCTGTACCTGCCAGGGGTTGCACGGGCACCGTGTCCCCATTGGGACCATCCAGGGCCATGTGCACATGGCCTGCTGTGTCCTGGTGTGGACAGCACAGCACCAACTGCAATGCTGCTGCTACCTCCACTATGGGAGCGGGCATGTGAGGTAGCTCGTTCATGTAGACCTGCACCAGGTGACGTAGCTGGCCTACGTCCATGTGCCCTACACCTCATTCCTACCAGATGTTCCAGCACAGACAGCTCATACTCGCGGACTGTTATGCCACGGTCAAGGATTCCAACCATGTCACCCAATCATCTGTCCAAAACCTCCAAAATCTGCTGTTGAGCATTTGCCAGTGCCTGGATGTTGTCATTTAAAGAACGGATAGAAGCCCACTGAAGCTGCTGCCCTTCTCTGTTCTGCCATTCAGCACATGCCTGTGCCACCATTACAACCTGAAACATGCACCTGGTGACACCAGCTGCTGTGCTCTGTCCTGCAGGGGCATGTTAGCCAGAGGTCCTCCTATGAGCAGCACTGGTCACATGCCTGTGTGGCCCATCTCCAGTCATTTGCCTGACACCATGGTGTGAATACACACCTTCCGTAGCCACCACACTTTCCTGTTCCAAGCTACCACATGCTAACTGTCCTTCCTCTATGGCCACTGGTGATGGGGTATGTGTTGGCATGAGATCTGTGTGCGGGGATGAGGGGGATATAGGTGGAATGGCAACCAATGGCACAGATTCAGCCCCTGACAACCTTGCCTGTACCTCAAGCATATGTTCATCATCACTGCTAGAGTCTGTGGGGACATTAACATCAGATGGACTGCAGGAGGGTAACGCACCTACATTTATTTATTTTATTTACTTTTATTTTATATTTGTTGACCGGGCTAGTCTAGCTGGATACATATCCATTTTCAGTAGAGGCCCATGGAGAAAAGCTCCAAGTATGAGAAGATTACTCCATACAATAGTTAGAATAAAAAAAACAAGCTTAAAATACATTATAAAGCAAAAAATGTTTGTAAAGAGAGTACAAGTAATTTGTGTGATCCAGGTTACAGAGTCATGGTATAGGTTTAAGCAGCAATCAAGTCATGAGTTTTCTGGTACAATCAGCACAAGTTTATACAATATTTGAAAAAAAACAAATTGACATTCACTTAGCCAAAGAGGGAGAAAGAGAGTAGGCTGAAAAATATAAATAGTAGTAAAGAGTTAGCTTGTAATAATTAAAAGTGTGGTGGGGTAGTAGCCCAGGAGGCAGGGGAAAAGGGGAAGTGAAAGGAGGATAAGTAATGTTTAGTCAGGCATTGAGCAGGGACAAAGCCAATGTATTTTTAGGTGATCTTTGAGGTGTTTCTTAAAGAGTGGAGTAGATGAGAGAGGTTAGTGTTTTAGGAAGGTTGTTCCAGATTCTGCCCATGACATTGGTAAAGAGTGAGTCACCAGCTTTGTTGTTGGATTTATTGTTGGCAATTAGTAACTTGCTAGCTGAGCGTAGTGTTGTAAGATTTTTATATGGGGAGATCAGGTTAGAGAGGATAGGAGTATTAGTAGGGTGGTACAGAATTTTTTGTGTGATCACAAGTTGATTGTATCGTAGTTGGTTTTGTAGTTCTAACCATTTGAGTTGTTTGAGGTTGAGACAGTGGTGGGTTCTATAGGGAGAGCCAGTGGCAAATCTGACTATGCTATTATAGCTAGTTTCAAGCTTGGTAAGATTGTGCTTAGATAGATTGGTATAAATGGCAGAAGCATAGAATAGGGTAGAAGTAAGATGAGCCTGGGCAATGGTGGTTCTAGCCAGTTGTGTAAGGAAGGGTTTGATTCTATACAGAGAGCCGAGTTTTATTGATATGGTCATCAAAGTTGAGGTTATGATCAATGGTTATGCCCAGAAGGCGTGCAGTAGGATCAGGGGAAATACAAGTTCCATTATAGGAGGTAATAGTGAAGTGGATCTGTGGAGATTTTTGGGTGGGAGTGAAGAGTAATAATTTGTTTTTTTTTGGGGGTTGAGGAGGAGACACTGATCAGTAAACCACTTTTCAACAGAGTTAAATACAGTTTGAGTAAGGATTTGGAGAGAGGATGAGGGCTTAGCAGTACAGATTAGAGTAGAGTCATCAGTGTATTGTATGCAAGTGGCTTGTGGAACAACAGTGTAGAGATTGTTAATAAAAATAGAAAAAAGAAGAGGGTCTAGGATAGAGCCTTGAGGAACTCCAGTGTTCACAGGGAGGGGTGTGGAAAGATTATTGTCCCAGAGCACTACTTGATGTCTGTTATCTAGATAGGATTTAAACCAAAGAATAGCTTGTGGGTCAAGAGATTGGGTTTTTAGAGTACTGATAAGTAAGCTATGGTTGACCATATCAAAAGCTTTTGATAGGTCTATAAATAGAGCAGATGAGAGAGAGTTATTGTTTTGATTCCTGTTAATACAGTCAGTAAAGCTTAGTAGGGCAGTAGTGGTGCTATGAAAGGGTCTAAAGCCATGCTGACAGTAAGTTGTTATGGAGCAGGTGTTGAAGTAGTTGATGGTGGATACATTTTTCCATTATTTTGGCTAATGGAGAGAGTAGAGCAATTGGTTGGTAGTTGGAAATGTCAGTGGATTTACCTCCTTTATGCAAAGGAATTATATGGGATACTTTCCATATGGAAGGGATGGTACCTTCTGTGATTGTTCTGTTTATAAGGATGGATATTGGATAAGCTAAGGCTTTGGCAGCTACTTGAAGGTATTCTTCTGGGAGGTTATCAGCAGAGGGAGTGCAAGGTTTGAGTTTTTGAAGGAGTTTACAGATAAAGGAAGTTGGAACAGGTTGTAAATGTAAGAAGGGAATTGAACTGTTTGTATTTTGTAAAGGAGAGGGGGTGGTGGGTGTTAGTGTTTTTGTTAAAGTTTGAATAGCTTCAGTGAAGTAGTTGTTAAAGGTATTGGCTATTTGCAAAGGACTATCATGGGGAATAGAGTTTGGGCCTGGAGTTCTAGCCTGCCCTGGTTTGAGAAGTTTATTAATGCCTGACCAAAACTTTTGAGGGTTGTTAGAGTGTGATTGTTGAAGTCTGGAATAGTAGTTTTTTTTGTCTAACAAAATGTCTTTTTTGGTAGCGTTTCTTAATTGCTTAAAGTATAAGTGATCAGCAGAGTTCTTTGAGGCTCTCCATTTAGCCCATATTTTGTTCCGTAGGAACATTTTTTCTCTGGTTTGATTTGTGAGCCAGGGGGATATTTTAGTCCTTACACGGGAGGAGTGGATGGGGGCGTGGCTATTTAGGATTTGAAAGAATGAAGTATTAAAGTAAGAGACTGCTTCATCCAATTTGAGTTGCTTTAGAGGTGACCAATTACAGGCGTTTAGCTTGTTTTGAAAGTTTTCTGCTTGGAAGTATTTTTTAGAACGAAAGGTGACCATATTGTTATTATTAGAGCTGTATTTCTTTTGTTTTATTATGAAGGTTAGTACATGATCACTAATGTCGTCTGGGAGTGTTCCAACTTTATAAGAATCAGGATGACTGTTTATAAGGATCCAATCGAGAGTAGTTTCCTTTTTACTACGTTTATGGAATCTTGTGGGGGAGTTTATAATTTGAGTGAAGCCAAATAGGTTTATGTGGGTGTTTGGATTAGGGGAGTTACATGTGGTCCAGTCTATGTTAAAATCGCCAAGTACTATAGTTTCTTGAGGTAGGAGAGTAGATAAGCTGCTAAGAATGTTTTCGAGAGTGGCAATATTATTACGTGGAGGGATGTAGGAGCAGATTATATAGATAGATTTAGCCCCATAAGCTTGACGAGCCTTGTCTGCAAAGCTATGGAGAGGATCATAATGGAACTCATAAATAAAGACATTGGGGACCTACAGACACTGGATCCTACCCAATTTGGCTTTGTCAAGGGCAGATCCTGCCTCTTGAACTTGGTCGACTTTTTCAAAACAGTCACTAAGGCCATTGATGAGGGTAAGGCAGTTCACACAGCCTACCTTGACCTAGCAAAAGCGTTCAACACAATACCCCACTCGGGCATCATAGAAAAGCTCACCAGCTTAGATGTAAACCCATATGTCACAAAATTGGTTGCAAACTGGCTCAAGGACAGAACACACAGGGTTAGAGTTGCTGGTGCCATGTCAGACTCTAAGCCAGTCACGGTGTCCCACAGGGCTCAGTCCTGGGCCCCCTCTTGTTCGGCATTTATTTTTCTGAAGTGCAGGCAAACATAGGGGGATTGTGGCTGACAAAATTTGCAGATGACTGCAAACTGGGCACCATAATTGACACTCCATCAGACACAGACATCCTCCAGAGAGGTCTCATAGAAATGGATAACTGGTGCCAGAGCCATGGCCTTAAGCTAAATGCCAAAAAATGTATAGTCATACCCTTTGGGAAAAACAAGGTAACCCCTAATTACCACATAGGTGGTAATCCATTAAACACGAAGAAGTTATCAGGGACCTGGGGACCCAAGTTGACAGTAACCTCTCTTTGACACTCACATTGCCAAAGTGGTTAGGAAGACCTTCTACATTGCCCACCTGATCATGAAGGGATTCACATCCAGATCAGGAGAGGTCATTGTACCCCTGTACTCTTCACTTATCAGACCAATGATTGAGTACAACCCCATTGAATGTACCTTACCCGACACCTGCAGCAGTTGGAAAGACCCCAAAAGTTCCTCACCAAAAGGATAAAGGGGCTCAAACATATATCATACGATGCCCGACTGAAGAAACTCCAGCTCTATTCAGTCGCATACCGCCTGCTCAGAGGTGATCTGTGCCTGACATACAAGGCCATGTCCAACCCGAATTAATGGACATGCTCCACCTCAAAAATCCAAATCCACCAGAGCCACGAGAGCAAGAGACTTAAACCTCAACACGGATATAAATAGGATGTGCTGGAGGGACAGATTCATCACCCAGAGACTCCCTACACTATGGAACAGAATCCCAGTCCATGTGAGGCAGAGCCCCTCACTGACTCTGTTCAAGAGAAATCTTGACGAGTGGATGGGAGATCGTAGGTTTACCCCGGGAATCATCTCTGTATCACTGCTGGACAGAGGCACAGCAAACTAATGGGTATAGTATTCTCATCCTAAGGGGTGGTGAAAGCCACACACACTCTGGCTAGACTTATAAATGCCCTAGGGCAGATAGCCTAGTATGAACCTATGAACCTATGAAGTTTGACAGTAAGAGTTTCAGCATTGGTATTTGAGGGTAATAACACATCAACGGGTGAATCACCTGTGAAGGCAAACAAAGACTCTACATTACAATACAGACACACCCACACACACACAGACACACACACACAGACACACACATACACACACACACACACACACACACACACACACACACACACACACACACACACACACACACCATGCATGTGATTTGACAGAAGGCATGCAACATGCATGTGATTCAGCAGACGGCATGCAGCTCAGACTATAATAGTGGTAGTTATCATACATCCCTGGGTTGCACACAACAGCAAGCATGTGTCATAGCAGAAGCCATGCATTTCACACAATCATGGTAGTAAGCATGCATCCCTGAGTTACACCATGTGGACCAGCACAAGTTAACAGTACACATGGCTGATGTGTGGCATATGACCTTGACATTAACATGTAGTATGACATGTAATCTGCTGATGTGTGCATTGACATGCATACATGTTTAACACAATGGTGTCCTGTCACATATACAGTGGGGTAATGGTGTCACATTGCAGTGTTGTCTGCCCGCCCTACGGATAAAATGCACATTTAGCATATGTGCATGGCCATTGAAGGGTATTATGAGGCGTCTATATTGCTATACAGTGTGAAGTACAGACACTGTGCCATTGCATGGAATCATGAAGCGTCTCTATTGCTGTACAGTGTGAATTACAGACACAATGCATAGCCATGACTGTGTGCATACACAATACATATATACTGTGGATTGTGACCCACGTCGCTGAGGTGTATACACACTAAACCATGATGTAGAATGTGTGACACAGGTCACCAAAGGACATACGGATGACACCCCGGCACATCTGCAAACATACTTTAGCTGCCTGGCAACCATATCCACACATGGCAGACTTGTCAATACACCGTGTCCCTCATGACATTTGTGTACCGCACACACGAGGTACATGGCTGACAGTGATGTCCAACAGCAGCAAGGGAAAGTTACTGTATTTGTGGCCTGATGTGGTTGTCTCTGTATGTATGAGGATGCTGTACAGGTGACTACTGTCATGCTGTGACACAGTCATGATGTTCAACACATCTTATGTGGTCGAATGAAGTTACGCCTCCACAAGCTATGCACAGGTCTATAGGATGTCCAGTGTTCCACATCTGCAATATAACCATTCAGCAAAGGCTATAGTTGGACCATGTGTAGCCAAT
The DNA here is from genome assembly GCF_019279795.1 of Protopterus annectens. NCBI lineage: Eukaryota > Metazoa > Chordata > Ceratodontiformes > Protopteridae > Protopterus > Protopterus annectens. Next base: position 554,544,288 of record NC_056745.1, read on the forward strand.
GTACAACAGGGTGTACACACAAACACATCACATCTATTGTGTGTTACATCTCTCTGGCCATCCTCCATGGCCATGTGTGAACATGTGTTGGCCAAACGGTTGTGATGGCCGTCTATTTCACATGTCTGTGTTGTCCCATATGACATACACCCATAGATGTCATATACTCCACTGTCCACAGGGTTATGCAGACAAAGGGTTGCATGTTTGGCATGTCGGGTATGTTTTATGGGATAGTGAGACAATGTTGCAGTCGGCCCACTACATGTTATGGACATGTCAGATAGCACATCACAATGTGTGCACTCATAGCAGGGGCATAATCCACAATGGTGAATCCTGTGGGCTGCCCATACTCCAGCTCACTGTGTAGTACTGTTTGTGTACCCCACATGTGTAGTTCTGATGTGTAGTACTTGTTCGTACATTGTACAACACCTCCACCATTGTATGCACAGCTGTCCACACATCTAGCAATGACAGTTTCTGAGGTTTCATGTTGGTGTTTCATTTAGTTTGTAAGTATTGCACATGGGTAGCCAGTGTGATGGATTGCAGATGCGACCTGTATATTGTGACCGGACCATACATTATGTGTACATGTGTTAACTGGCCACATGGTGAATAGATCTGTGCATTAACATGTCTGGTACTTATAACTGTCTCACCTGCAACAGCCTGCTGTCTTAGCGGAATGCCAGAAGTACCTATATAGGGGTGACACAGCAGTATGATCATTATCCACACCTGTATGACAGCTACAGGGTGCAATGTGCATGTTAACACATTCGCCAGTACAATAGGATATACTATGGAGTATGCACATGTGTGCATATACAGAGTAGCATACTATAGTATGCGGCATGTGTGTATACATGCCTTGCAAATGATGTTACATTACATATTGTACAGTGACACATGCAACTATATGGGATATAATAGTTATATGTGCAGTAGTGACTTACCAGGCAACTCCAGGCTTGGTGGTTGAGAGACACCCACCTCCACGATGTCAGCTAAGGCTTGTGGATGCTGTTCTGATGGTGTCCCCAGGTTGGCCAGTAGCTCCTCAGTACGTGTGAGTGGGGGCTGGGTTGGTGGCCCACCACCTGTTGCACCTTGTTCCCTGGAGATTGCATTTGCATGATGTTTTGCACATCTGATCAGGTCCGTGCAGTGTCTACGCACCTGCTGGTATGTGCGGTTATGGACACCCACATCATTAACCCTCTTGCGAAGTTCCTGCCACAGGTCATCCTGCTGCTGTGCATCCTGTGGCACATGGCTAAACAGGACATCATAGTTGTCTTGGAGGTACGGTATAAGGGCCTCATCCTCCAAGCGGGTATAGGCTGGGAGCCTTGCCACAGCATATCTGGAAGACATAATGATGGAAACAGGTCACAGTATCTCAGAGATGCACAGAGATACAGCTGCACATACATGTGTATCACATTTATTACATATAAACAGTTGTCTTTGCAAATCTTCATAACACTGACACCACTGACATGTTTGTGTCACACACATGTGACATCCAATGGGGATTGGATATTATCACCATATATGTGTGTCACCTGATTACATCGCTCATACTCCATGTGGATGCTGTCTTGATGTGGGCATGTCTGTTTGCCTGTACTGGTGCTCTTACCTATCAGCACATGCCTGGATGTGTCCACATTAATGCTGTTGACCTTGATGCTGTGTATATGTCACATATAAACACATACACTGCCTTAACGGACATGACCTGTGACAATGCAGACATGTACATGGAAGCCTTTACATGCATGTGTTTTTCCATATACATCTACACGGCACTGTATAGCAGTTCAACATCCTGCCACGTATTGCCTGTGTTGCACATGTGATACACATGGAACACTGGCTAGCCTGATGGTATTTGCAGGGATGATTATCAACTATAGCATGTACGGCCAAGGTCATCTAGTAGTCTGAATGGGGCCATGTGTGAGCCTAGAATGTAAGGTTACCTAGCTATAGCCAACAGCCGTGTTTCCGGCGCCAGGTGAAGCAGTGCCACATAACTGATCCACACGGTTAATGACACATCTACCATGCGGTCATCACACCATGTCTGACAGAGGTGAATTGTGAAGCTTTGCTGGACAGGGTTGCATAGCATGGCAGGAGTATGTAACGTATATGGCACAAGGATCAGTCCAGCATGTGGTGATCCTTGTACTAGGAAGGTGGATGTCCATGGCATATGTATTTCAGATCAGGATATGTACGTATAGCATGTCCAACATCACAGTGTTGGACATGTCTTTATGCAGGGTAGGCATCATGCTACATAGTGGAGATGAGGATTGTGAAGGCTGGTGTTGGCCATCCAAACATGGCCAATACCCCTTAAAGGTGATATGTGATCCGATATTGGTCACTTGAGTGATGAGTATGGCTGTACAATGATCTCCATGTTCATGGATGGCACCCTGTCATGACTAGGGTTGCCTCTTATGACTACATAATAGGCTTGGTGATGTCATTAGCTCAGGGAGGTAAACTGCACAGCAGCATCCCTTACACATAGTGTCCATTATGTTGACCTCTGCCTAGGTGGTAGTTCATAGGTACAGGGTTATTAACCTAGTGGTGACAATGCAATATGCAGCTGTCAGATTGTGCACATATGTCACACACCTCACCCACAAAGCCTCTTCTGTATGTTATCCACAACACTGAGTCAGCTGTTGCTCCTAGGTCATAGCCATTCACATACTTACATAGGCAGATGCCTCCCATTTGTATGTGTGGAATGGGCTACAATGAGGGGGAGTACAACGAATTAACCCTGTTTTAATGTAGCTGCCACTGGTGTGATTTGCACATATTACTCAGACACCTTTTGTGGAACTGCGGTGGTGGTGCTGCGGTAGCATTGTCACCTCACAGCAAGACGTTGTCCCATTCGATTCTCAGCTAGAGCGTCTTCTGTGAGGAGACATAGCATGAATGGGCGTACCTTCATTGAAGGTTGTGCGTCAGGGCTGGCAACTCGGCACGTAAAATCCACTGCCAATCATTAGCGGACCGGAGTTCCGCTGTGGCGACCCCTAACCGGGAAAAGCTGAAAGACACAACAACTCAGACACCTTTTGTAGTGTTGGTTCTGTCAACAGTCCACTGGCAGAACACTCCTGTGACATACAAAGGTACATCTAGTATACTGAGTGTAGGTGGAACACAGTATGGGTGATGATGTCCTATGACCTGTCACAGGTATGATATGCAGTGTGAAATCATATGTACTGTCATTTACATCTATACTGCTAACAACATATATGTTGATTAAGGTTCATGGACTTTCAGACCAGACTCAGCAGGGTAGTAGTGCAGTGCCTCCCATTATGAGTGGTGTCTCCACTTTGTAAGTTGTGATAACTGTTGGTGTGCACCATTCAGTGTTTTCACAGACTGACATGAAGCTATGATTTACATGAGGCGTATGTGTAGAGCAATCTGTTTTGCCATATGTGTATGATACAACCAGGGATGTGGACAGGTCCCATGCAGCCTGAGTGCACCTTGTACCATCATAGTTATGGTTACAGGGGCTCTGTAGTGTTCATGGATATGTGATTGTGTACCTGTTGGGGGGCAGTGTGTTTATGTTATCCAGCACCCTATCTGTATTGCTTATTCATGCTTAGCACTTGTTCAGAACATGTAAGCACTTCATGAGCTACTAATTACTATAGCACTCAATCCTTCTCATTACCTAGAGGTAAACACTGTTTGTACTTACATTTCCCGCTTGCTTAGAGTAAAACAGCTCTTGTACACACTTTCCTCACATATCTAGTGGGGAATAGTTAAATATTCAGGCATGTCCAAGTGTCAATTCCCAGTATTATCGCCTGTCTATATGATGAATATGGGCATCATGAGGCAATACAGAAATTGTCTCATGTACACAGTCAATACTACCCTCCTAACATACAACACTACAACCTGTGGGAGATGCACAAATCTAGCCATGCTGGAGGTAAAGCTCTCTCCAACCCAGACTGAACCTGACAATCATGTGGGGGTGTTAAATGTTTGCACCACACCACACTCATCACATAGTCTCACTAGATCTCCACCACCACAGGCCACACATAGTAAGACTACAACATTTGCGGAGCCTCTCAATACTACTCTGTCTAGGCAACAGAGAACTCCAAAGCAGAAACGCAGGCAGCACCCATCCCCCAACACAACACCAATTACTTATAGCCCACAGACTCAGTGTGCCCATCAACCACAGCCAATAGTGCGACATAACGTACCCAACACACTAGTCATAGGTGACTCTATAGGCGGTCACACTGATGTCCCGTTCAGCAGGCTACACAAGGTGATAGTTACTGTCAGCTGCCTGTTGGATAACAGGATCCGCAACATAACCTATGCACTCAGGTCACTCCTCAACAGGTACAATATGACTGTGTCATTCTCCATGTTAGTGTGATGTACCTTCCTGGACTACATGTAAAGAGACATGGAATAGCTCTCCGATCTTGTAGCCCAGGCAGGTATCGCCCTAGCCCTGAGTAGCATTCTGCCATCATCCAGACTGATAACGCAGTACAAGGACAAAATGATTTACTTCAACAATTGGCTATGCTTCTGGTGTCATTCCAAGGGTATCAAGTATCTGTCTGCTTTGAATGACATGATCGACAGAACATGATGCTTTGGCACAAATGGCCTGCACCTGTCAGCCCTGGGATTCCGGATAATGGCCAAGGCTGTTGCTGCTCCTATAGTGCCTGTTTTAGGCATGGTTCAAATAACATATTCACCACCATAACAGGAACAGGCAAGCAAAACCTGAGGGTAATGCCACTCAATGCTTGACATCTTCATCTCAAATGCACTCACCCAAGCCACTCCTTGTAATGGACCACTTCAATATTTATGCAGTGACTGGGACCTGCTTCTAGGCTCCTGAGAGCACCCCTGCACTACCAGGCTATTACTCATTCCACACCTTTCAGTCATATAACCAGGACAGGAACACCCACGGCGGAGGTGTATCCATATTTCCCAAGGATATCCACACCTCCAGGCTGGTTGCTTAACACAATGCACCAAAGGTAATCCAAGTGCAACTAACTCTGACCATAACTGCTATACAAATTTTAGCTTGCTATAGATCCCACACCATACCCCACGGTTAACAGTCCTCACTTCTTGGTGTACTGGAAAGTAGGGTTCAAACAGACACTACTGATGTGCGACTGACACTACCCCACCATTAACTGGGATACCTACTCATGTACCGACACATTAGGCCAACACTTTCTGGGATTCATAACCTCCAATCGCCTGGATCAACCTATCCACACCACTACCAGGGCCAACAATATCCTAGACCTGGTCATTACCAACATGTGTGACTGGTGTTCCACACCTGGGGTTATCTCCTCATTGGTCAGATCCGAATGTACGCTAATCACCCTTGCTATCCACATCCCGGTACCACACCCTTTACAAAAAACACAGTACAATATTTCTACAAAGCCAACTTCAGGCTTCTTATGACAGCAGTAGTAAACATCATGATACCCGTGCAGATGGACAATACAGTTACAACTGCTGAATCATACACAACTGCACTTAATTAGCACTTACACGACTGCATGGATCATGCTATCCCAAACAGAACCATGACGGTGCCCACCAGAAAATGGATGCCACTCTGGTGGCCCAATGCCATGGACATAATGTACAACAGAAGGAGGAGACTGTTGCAAAGTAGAGTACAATCCCATAAGTGGAGGAGCTCCCTGGTCAGCCTCAGTAAGAATCTGAGATCCCTTATCACATCCTCCAAAGCTAGCTACGTAAATATAACTGTGACTAATTCCAAGGACTACCACAAAGCCTTCTAGAGGTATGTCACTACCATACCTCTCAACCATCCTGGATTACTCGGTTTTTACCGAGTTTTGGGGTCCCAGTAATGGGATGCCACGATTCCCACGATTCATGTGCGCGATGACGTCAGCTCCGTCAGCCTGTTGGAATTAAGCTTCAAGGGACGTGCAGACACGCGCGCGTCTGTTTGAATATTGGGACTCGTTATCGACTGTTGTGAATACTGCCGTTGGGTCTGCAGTTCATTATGGATTCATTTAAGAAACTGGGATTGTTTGAATACTGCCATCCAGAGTTCATAAGAGACTGGGACTGTTTGAATACTGCCGTTGGGATCTGCAGTTCATGTAAGATGCTGCCGTTGGGTCCGAGCAGTTCATTATGGAGTTATTTTGAGCCAGGATGATATCTGCAGCTGCTTTAAGGTAGTGTGTGTGTGTAATATAGAAGAAAGGTTTGTGGATGGTTGCAGTTGCTCATAGGGTCACAAAAGGAAACAGAAGCGACTTGCAAATGTGGATGGATAAGGGACAAAAAAGCGATGTAGCACCGGTTTCCTCTATACAAATTTTCTTTGTGATGGTTACAGCAGGAGCAGATTGTTTTCATCCCAACATTTTCTTTGCCATAAACGTGTAATGGGTTATTTGTTCTATATTTCTGATGTTGTTATTTTTAAGATTCCTACTTTTTTTTTTGTGTGCTTTTAATATTTCAGTAAGTCTTACTGGGGTAGGATTATTAAGTAAAAAGAAACTAAAGTCATATGGTCTCTTTTCTCTATGGTAACTTTTTTTTTAAGACAGAACTTGAGGCTACTGTAGGTAAAGTAGCGGGCTATATATGCAGTTTCTCTGATGGGACCACTAAAATGGGTTACTTGAAGACTTGCTCACATGATAGACATGACTTCTTATGGAAGAGTATATCTAGTAAATGTGATAGCAACAAATCCTTGCAGTAGTATAAATAAAAGGCATAATATTGTGACAATATCCATCCATCCCCAACCTGTTTTTCCCATTTTTTTTTGCTCATGGGGTTAGGGCATCACTTTGACAATTATCTGCCAATGTTCTCACAACCAGGTGTGTGTGTGTGTGTGTGTGTGTGTGTGTGTGTGTGTGTGTGTGTGTGTTGGGGGGCAAAACTCACATGTAATTCACTCTTATCAGACTTTTTTTTTTAGGAATAAATTAAAATCTACAGTCATAGCTGTGGCATAAAGAGGCCTGCTTATAATTAATTTCATGTGGCTGTTTAACATAAAAGAACATTTTAAAACCAATGAAAAAAACAGACATTTCTGTGTGCACTGCATAGAGATAGGGGATTGAAAACCGTTAGGAGCAGCTATATATGTGATGACAACACTAGTAAGGCAGCAGCGGAACTGGTATGTTACCACATGCCAAGCAGGCAAATAATGCACAGTACATACATAACTTGTGAATTTATTCCTCATATTTTTGCTCTGCTCCTCATTAAATCTGTGGTTTTAAGGATTTTTGTTGCAAAGCACTGAACGAATTCACTAAATAGTGATGGGCATTTGAATTTTAGAATTCATATTCTTCAGAAAATAAATAGTAACACAAAACCTTTTATTCTAGCAATTTTCAAAGTTTATAAGATCAGCTAAGTATTTGAAATTTGTCCTTATTTGTGCGCTGTATTTCCCCATTATTGGCTTTGTCTGGGTTTTTTGTGCTAAGACATTGACAGCTATGGTGAAAAATGAGAATTTAATTCTGTTCTGTATTCCCCCATTATTGGCTTTGTCTGGGCTTTTTGTGCTAAGAGGTTGACAGCTATGGTGAGAAGTTAGAATTGGATTCACTAAATGGTAGCCATTTAAGTTTCAGTCTAACTGTTTTTCAAGAAGCTGATGATATGGCATAGGGGTATGCTCTGACTGTAGTGCACAGGGTCCTGGGTCAGTCTTGACAGTGAAATGCATGGTGGTAGCATGTTTTATTCTAGCAACTTTCCAACATTATACAAACAATGATTAAAATGTGTCTCTGGTTTTTGCCCTTTTGCCCCCCCCCCCATAAGTGCAAGATGCCTATGGCTTACACTACTGCCATTCTATTTATATATTTACACTTTTATGATGGAAATGTTCTTAATTGGGCAATTTTGTGGAAAAATGTTCAAACTATAAATTTAAAATGTACTCTAACTCAAGTCTAACAAGTGTGCTGTATTATACAAGGAATATAATTTAATAAAGTCTGGAAGGTGTATCAAAGAATGCATGTATGTTTCTTGTTTTGTGTGCAAGGGGCCTATGATTTGAAAACAGCCCAAAGGTAATCTTTATCCACCACTGGCCAGATGCATTTTCTTTGGATGTGGTGTGGGTTTCAATACTGTTTTAATGAATGTGAGTTTCAAGGGCAGATAAGTTTTAATGCCAAGTCTATTTTCATTTTGAGGCAGTATTGCTTTGTTTAGCAGATACATATTCTTCGTGTTTGTGCATTGTGCTATAAAATGTAAAAATAAAATCGAAACAATCATTGTAGAAGTAAGCAGTATGCACACATTAGTGTTTATGGTAAATGGGGTGAAATAGCCAGGTAATGGGACACTGGAATGGCTGCAAGAGACTCTGACACCATATTTTAGTTGTCTGTTCTTCAGTTTGCGTTTGAAAGTTGTTATCCCACAATTCATTGGAGTGGGCGAGGTTATGTAATTATGTATGCAAATTTTATGTTAATCAGTGTACAGATTTATACCTATTTTTCATGGGCCTTGTCCAGATTTTTGATGATTCCAGGTTGAGAGGTATGGTCACTACTCTTGATGGTGATACCCACATCTGCTCTGACATACAGCAATAAGGCACAAACATTACAGAACCGACAGATATTGGCAACATCCTGGTAGATAGGTTCAGTGCTAACTTTACACCCCTCTCACACCCTAAAGGGCCCATATCTCCATATCTATACAGGAATGATGCAGAGTCCCTGCAATCACAACTACGCAGTTCAAAGCTGCAGTCTCTAAAGCCATGAACACAGCATCCATGTGACCATACAACATCCCAGGCTGCGATTTCCACGAACTTCAGAATGAAATGGCTCCCCACTTGGGCACCATATTCACTAATAGCCTTGCATCAGGCATTGTGGCCCCTGAGTGGTGCACAGCAACAGTTATCACACTCCACAAAGGTGGCGCCACAATGACCAGGGGAACTATTGCCTTATATGCCTGACTAGACTGTTCTGCAAGTCTATGGAGCACATCATCATGGATCTCATTCACAGAGACATTGGTGGCCTCCAAACCTTTGATCCCACCCAGTTTGGATTTGTTAGAGCCAGACCATGCCTCCTAAACCTAGTGGAGTCCTTTGAGACAGTTACCAAGGCAGTAGATGAGGGTAAGGTGGTCCACACAACCTACCTTGACCTCTCAAAGGCTTTCAACACCGTTCTCCATTCTGGTATTGTCAACATACACATCCACCTGCACATTAACCCCTACATCACGAGATATTATGCAAAGTGGCTCACGGACAGAACCCACACAGTGAGGGTAGCATACCCTAGTTCCTACTGTAAATCAGTTACAATTGGCGTCCCCCAGTCCTTGGTCATAGGACCCCTCATGTTCAGTATATGCTTTTCTGAGGTACAGGCTAGCACAGGAGGACATACCCTGAATATGTTTGCAGACGACTGCAAACTAGGGGCCATGATTGATTCCCCAGCTGATACAGACACCCTCCATAAGGGTGTCACTGGGACGGATACCTGGTGTCAATAACATGGCCTCAATGTGCATGCCACAAGGTGCATAGACATCCCCTTTGGATTATACCAATCACCCATGGACTATCACATAGGTGGTAGTCCACTACACACATAAGACGTAATAAGGGATATTAGAACCCAAGTAGATAGCATTCACTCCTTTGATAACCATATTGCCAAGGTGGTGTGGATATCCTTCTATGTGGCCACCCTAATCTCTAATGGGTTTGTAGCCAGAACAAAGGCAGCCATTTTGCCTCTCTACTCATGACTTATGAAACACATTAAAGGGTACAACACCGCATTTGGGATGTACCTTATGAGACAACATTACCACACCTAGAGGAATACTGACCTCCGAAGGATGACGTATGCAGCCCAACTACAGAAACCCCAGCTGTACTCGTTTGCATACCGCATACTCAGAGGTGATCTCTGCTGAACATACAAGGCCCATGTCCAAAACAATATTGATGGATATGCTGCACATAAGCAAAAGCCACTGAGAGCCACATGCTCTGGGATATGTACCTAAATGCAACAATGACTAGGATGTGCCTCAGGGATACATTCCTGACCCAGACACTCACCATGCTTTGGAACATGATTCCTATGTACATTAGGCATGGACCCTCACTAGCACTCTTCAAGAGATACCTTGATGGGTGGATGGAAGACAGACATGTACACCAGGGATTACTGCAGTGGCTCTACTGTACAGAGGCACAGGAAATGAATGGCTCTGCTGTTCACAGGCACAGGACACTAGCCTAGGGAGGTGCCGCAAGTGAAAACACCGTAGTTAGGCTTACGAATGGCCTTGGCCAGATAGCATAGTACCTAACTATGAACCTATGAAGCTATTAAATGTCCTTTGTGCATGGATAATTGACTAGCTCTTCCATTTCAATTAGCTGTCATGCTGATACACTGTCTGGTGACTACAAGCCATATGTATCCTGCTATTGTGTATTGTACATGCCAATAGACATACCTGATGTTTGCATAACATAACAGTAATGCTATGTAAAATGTTAGACATATCTACCTACAATACTGTACATTTCACATTTTTGTCACAATATCCCACAATGCAAATCATAATTGCACAGCAGGACCACCTTAGACATGTTATTATCAGTTATACTCCCATATATATGCCTACTGTTACAGTATATCAACATATACTATCCCCTGTTATGGCAAATACTTGTTGGACAAACCCTGCCACTAACAGTGGCTGGAGTGGAATTGTTGTGTTTTAAGTCCTTATATAGCATCCCTTGTTGTGTATGAGGTGTTTACCTTGTGGCCCACAGCAGTACACACAATTTCTACGAGCGTTACAATGCTCAACAATACATCACTATATAATACCTTTTCCCACTATATGCATTGCGTACACTTTAATTAATGCAGAACAGGTACTACATACACTAACATACTGAGTGTTCTACATACCTTATTAGTATCAAGAGTTGACGGTAATATAAGTCCTATTCGTTTTCTGTTGTAACATTTTTTTGGTATGTACATACGGTATGAATATATGACAAGCCATCCTTTTATAGTTAGTATCAGTAACATGTGGTATCCTGCCACCAATTGGTGTTCCGGAGTAGATGATTACATGCACATCAGCTGTGCAGCTACTCCATTAGCCAATGACATGGCAACAGTGGGGTATAATTGAATACTCCACTTGGGCGTTGTCCCTTTGCCCTACCTTTGAGGAAGACGGCCTGGATGTGTTGTTTGTGATGAATTGCAACAGCTATATGGAGACACAGACAATATATTAACTTCATGGCCCCCATGGATTGTGTGTAATGGCTAGAGGATGTAGTTCTACATGTGAGTCTAGCTGTTATATCAGCCGTCTGATATGGGATTATTGCAACCAAACAATGTAACATCGGCGTCTGTTCCATTGTACAACAGCAACGATTTCACATAGGGCCATTATAGTGTGTCTCTGACAAGGTATGTTAAGACTTCTGCAGATGTCATAGAGTGAGTGGATGTTTGTGATGTTATTACAGTCTGTATTGCAATTGTTTCTGGTGTGAGGGAGATGTAGGTGGGTGTACATAGCAGATGCAGGTGTGTAGGAACTGCATTTATACATATTCGATATGTGTGTGAGGGCTCCTTCCCTATTTGAAGACCTATCCTTTAGAAGACTAATACTATGGTAATTGCAGGCTTATTCATTAAGCCATTGTTAATTGGTTCCTGTATAGCATGCAGGTGATGTTGGTCCTTCAATCCCTTGGGAAATACATTGGTATGTAATGAAAGGTTGCTACATGAAAGCTGTCTTGTGTATTTCTGTCACAGATATTTGCACTCATTAGAGTTGTGTTGGTGACTGAATCTCTTTGGCTTGGGTTGCCACCTTTTCAAATGGCCATAGTGGGACATTTGCAGGACACACATCGGATTTTAGAGGCCGACACATACCCACGGTCAGTACAAAGTATAGAACTTTACGTATATGCCTATATAAAAGCTTATATTCTTGTAGCGGTTTACTTGCTTATCCTGTTTCTTGTTACATGTAGGTATTTTAGATACAGATGACTATTTTATGCAACAATTACATTAAATATAGAACATGCCAAATGTCTCAAGATTGTAGGACATTAGTATTTGTACTCATTTTGGTCAGGACACTACCGCACATTGAGGGACTGCCCCTTGCAAGGTGGGACAGGTGGTAACCCTATCTTTGGCTCATGTCCATAGCACATATTTGTAATAATGTATAGACATATATACTCTCCATATCCTTTGTTCATAACGTTCGGTCGTGGCGGAATGTGTGATTGCTATGGTCCATGTTATGCACATATTTGAAGACTTCAATCGCTGTATATGGCATACCCATGGATTCAGGAACATGCACACTTCCAACGACCACATTACCATTCCCAGACTCCCAAACCCCACAATACCGAACACTCAAACTCATGACAGTCAAACTCCCGGAACTATGACAAACACAGAACACACACACACGCACATACAGACACACTGCTACTCATCACATCCAAACAAAGTTTCCTATACTACGTATGGCCAGGTGGCCATGCCCCCATACACACCCCATGTTGGTGGCTGCAGCCCCCACACCACATCTACTGTAATAATCTACCTCTGAGATAGCACAAACAGACACATGAAGCAAACCCACACACACATTACAGTCCCCCGGAAACACACACCACACTCAGAACACACACTTACACACACTACAGCAATCAGAAACACACTTAAACACAGTACCTACCTGAACCGCAGCACCAGAATCACTAACTAAATGTCCCTTAACATTGTGATAATAGTATTCGCGGTTCTGGTGTTCCGGTACTGTGGTCTTTCTGTCTTTAAGCCTCGTGATTACGCACGTTGGTATGTAAAGCATTCGGTATTTGGTAGTATCCTATTTATATGTACCTCCATGGTTGTGTAGATGTTGTTAACCTGTCTATATATTTGTATATATATGTATATCCATATATACATCGACATGTATCTCTCTATCATTCTTTCTCTCTCTCTCTCTCTCTATCTCTCTCTCTCTCTATATATATATATATATATACATATATATATATATATATATATATATATATATATAGAGAGAGAGAGAGATAGAGAGAGAATACACCTTTTGTTGGGTACATGGCGGTGCATACTATTTCCCGAACTCCGCCCTTTTGTGTTTTAACCTGTCACAATACACACCTGCCATTGGTACATCTCAGGTAGCTTAGTGGTAGGTGATTGTGAAGATTGTGTACATGGTTGCGTGTTCTACTCCTCGCAGTGGTAGTTTTACCTCTCAGAGCAGGCACTATTAGTAAAAGGGTAGATAACGCAAATTTCAGCGGTTCTGCAAAGGTTAGACCTGTGTTGTGCATATCCGTGTAGTCATGTTTAAACGATGCTTACCGGCACTTACCGGCGCAAAAACCCGCTAACATGTGCTTAAATGTGCTCTAATGACGTGCATCCAACATCCATTATTCGGGACATCAGAATTACGTAACAGCCCTTGCAGGTCATGGAACCGGGACCATGCACGAGACAGTCAGTGGCTTTACCACTGGGGCATCTGGGATATGTACAAGTGTTATGGTGTTTAGTATGTAGACTGTACTACTGCTGTTCCTCCATACTGCAAACAAATGTGTAACTAAGTTAGTTTACATATGGATGATACCTATTAATGGTATGTCCAAGTGATGCTTAATGGATGTGCTCTAGCTATGGGAACCCATGTCACAGTAAGCCACACACTGTAATGTGTTACACCTTGCCACAACCATAACGGAAGAATGCTGGGGTGACAGATACCTGTCATGGGTACTCCCCATGCTTTGGAACTACATCCCTGATTACATTATATGGAGCCCCTCATTAACACACCAGGGAATCCTTGCAGAGTGGGTGGGGAACAGTGGTTACACTCCAGGGATCCCGCAATTGTCTCTGATCCACAGAGGGACAGTTAGTTAATCAATGGGGTGGCAACAGCAGACACATTTTGCTTAGGCTTATGAATGGCCTCTGACAATTAGGCATGTATCTACTGATGTACCTAGGAACATATACATATAGTATCAACACATGCTGTTAGCTTAATTTACTGTTCAGGTATTGACTTACCTTGCACCAATAGCAGATGTGTGTGCAATAGTTGAGGGCTGCCTATGTAAGATGCATGCAGTAGACCACCTATACATGACAATTTACAGGTGGTCGTGTGTGTGTGCCATCCATTTTACTGTGTGTGCAGGTGGAAAAGTGTGTCAGTCCGTAGGGGCCTACACTGTCAGTGTATGTGCTATACGTTCCCTCTTTGCCAAGGCATGGGCATACTGGGCATGCCTCCATCTGTCTACTGGGGCTGGCACAGGGTGTTTGTGGTCTGAATCCCTCTGTGCCTGTGGTGCCCTTGGAAATTTCGGTGGGCTGTGAGGGCCTTCACCATTATGTCCCTGCTGCAGCGGTTTCTGCAGGATCATATTATGTAGCATGGCACATACTATGAAGATGTGGGCACACATGCCTGCGGAGTACTGCAAGGCTCCACCAGATATGTCCAAGCAATGGAACCATGATTTCAGCATCCCAAACACACGCTCTATGATGATTCTGGTTTGTGTGTGTGCCGCAGTGGCATTCTTGCATGGGTGTGTGTGCTTTTCTGATGGGAGTCATCATCCACGGCTTCAGTGCATAGCCAGCTTCCCCCACAAGGTGGCCATATGGGATGTCCCCCCTAACAAATACCTGGTACAGCTGTGAGGCATGCCAGATGTGGGAGTCGTGGTAGCTTCCAGGGCTGCCAGCGCACACATCCATGATAATGCCCTGGGAATTGCATATGACCTGGCAGTTGATGGAGTGGTATCCTTTGTGGTTTATGTAGCGCCTACCATGCTCACTGGGTGGTGACTTGATATGTATGTGTGTGCAGTCTATTGCACCAAGTACCTCCGGGTAGTCTGCCACACGGTGGAAGAGGTGCATATTGCTGGCCAACTCCTCCTGAGTTTGGGGGAAGTATATATGCTCATTGGCATGTGGTAACATGGCATCCAGGAACTGGTGGAGTACCCTGGATGCTGATGCCTGTGAGATCCCCATGATATCTCCAGTTGGCCTTTGAAAGGTACCTGTGGCTAGTATTCTCAAGCTTACACATACCTTTATGTCCACTGGGATGGGTCTCCCTCTGCTGTTTCTGGCTCTGAGGTGTGGCCGGCACAGCTCAACAATTTGCTGTATGATGTCCCTGTCCACCCTGTAATGCTCTACTATCTCCAGATCCTCTAGCCCCTGGTAGGTTACCCTTGGTCTGAACACTCTTTTCCTCCTCCAGTGCCTGAGGTGGTTGTCAGCATCATCCTCCACACAACCGTCAGTCTCCAACACATGGTGATGAATCACAGCTATGGCAGCTCCCAACATGTACATTGTAAAGTTCCCCATCTGTTTACACCGATAGTGCAGTGTTTGGGAATACACGAGTGTGTGTGAGGTGCCTGAACACTTTATACTATTGTGCTTTGGAAGCTGATGATGTCATAGGTGTGTATGTACAATCCGAGCTGCAGGGTATCTTACTTATATGTTTTACCACAGGTACTGCTATTGTGGTGCCTTTGGTGTTGAATTACATTTGGCTGCCATGGATCACCTCTTGCCCTTGCCTTCACTTTTCAAACTGATTCCCCTCCCATTGTCAGGCATGCATCCAGCAGCCTGCTTTCTTGTTTTGTACTTTTCCAACCCAGGATTGTGTTACGAAATGTGTTCTATAGCCGATCTACTGCAGGTTTGCTTTGCTCTGCTGTGACAGTTCTCTTTTCTTTGCAATCCGGCACCTCCCCTTTCCTATTCTGCAGGTTGCTGCTAGCAGCCTTGTTAGCTACCGTCAATGGCCCACTGTGAGTTAATAAGTGTTAATTACTCAGCTGTACTCCAATTACCCTACTGTGGCATTTCCTTATTGTCTTCCTATAATCTTCCTGTTTCAGCTGTGGTGCATGCTGCACACAGCCGTTTACCGGGTTTCGAGTGCGTTGTCATCAGTGTACACATGCGCTTTCGGTCACCTTGTGTGCTCTCAGCTAAGCAAAGCTATGGCTACATCCACACCCCTATCCTGTGGCTTTGCTTAGCAACGGGCAACCTGGATTAGCAATGCGCCAATGTGCTTACAGCTACGGTGGCACACTCCTCTGCTGATGTCATGTATACCTCCAGGCCACTCCTCGGTGTTATACTGCTAAGCCGTGTGGTACAGCCTTACGCCGGAAAGGCGTTTGTGATTCAGTATTACTTGCCTCATTTGCATGGCATTGACTACTAATTCATAGTTACTGTGCAGAGCACTGTCACAGACCCTTAGCAACCCTTGCGCCTTAGTTGTGGTGTAGCATGCATACCATTGACTATTATGGCAAAATCATGATTTGTGTTACATTGCAATTTTATGACATCTATATATATTTCCTTGTGTTCCCGTTTGCGCACACATGCCCTGCGGTTGTACTTTGCATTAGTGTGGCCATGACATTAAATATTATTTTTTATGTGTTATGTGTTTTTTTTATGCCATTGGCTGTATATTTAGCCACTGGCATACGTTAACTTTGTAATACATAAGTTTGGTCCGCTTTCATGGCTCCGATGTTCTGTTTGAAAAAATGTAAACCTTTTTTTGGTTTACTTTTCTGTATGCTTACGCTATGCCTGCATCACTTCATGAATCGCTATGTACCTTCATTTGCATGCTGCACTACTGCGCATGGGGTGATTAGCATACATGCGCTGAGAGCTGCGCAGCTCTGGCGTACACTGGTAGTGCACGTGGAATCAGATCATACCTGAATCGCTCGGCGGCCATATTTGGCATTAGACTGCCTACGCTACGCCTGCGCCTGGCGCAAGCTTCATGAAGCTCTAAATCAAAAGTTTAGAAGTTAAACAAAGAACCTGTATATACAATTAAACCTATCAAGGCTAAGAATGAACTGAAAAAAAAATAAAACTGCTTCTTCTATCAAAGAGAACCATAACTGCTGTATTAGGAATCTGAGGAAGAAGACCTAAATTTGCACAGTACTGATACATAATAATGAAACAATATTTACCAAGTCTAAACCCCTCACTTTTCATCCTTGAACAAGTCTTAAAGGATCTCACAGCGTGAAGCACTATTTCACTACTCCCCTTTCCTACATCTGTTCAGTCTTAGCCTCTCAGCTGCTTTTGTGCCCGAGGCTTGGAGAATACCACTGTTTATTCCCCACCACAAGGGTGATCCCACCACAGACCATGGCAACTATAGACCCTTACAGCATTAAAGTATTTTTGTAGATGAGCTTTGCCCTGACCTATTCTACTTGTATATAGTAACTTTGAGATCACTGTACTTCAAAGATTGAGGAATATTCTGAGGAAGCACAATCAAGTTGGAATTACTATATATTTTCCTGCACTTATGCATGTATACACAAAGTGCCACTATTCCAAGTGTCACTATTCCAGTCCCTAGAATTTCATCAAACATCTGCACATATTTCTGTGATGTCACCAACAAATGTAAGAAACTTGAAATAGATTAATTTCAAAGCTTCATAGTACATAATGATGGGACTGTTATCAATAAAGACAGTGGAAGTGGGAATGAAGAGAACATTTTGAAGAAATTTAGGCTATGGTTTCTTTGCACTGTGCACAGCGACCTACAACATTTTACAAAGTTTCTAATTACATAATAATATAATTTTCAAAGCCAATGAAACAATCTTGGGAAGAGTTTTGTTTCAAAGCTTACAGGTATATAGTCCTAAGAACTGTCAGCAATTGAGGTGATGGTAAGTGGTTATAGAAGTAGCAGCAGTCAGAGTTTTCTGTCCAAACTTTTGTGCATAGTTTTCCAATTTCTTCCAGGATTTTAGCAAACGTTCAGACAGCTTGGATATTGAACAAGTGTCCATGGAATATTTGCTGTGACTGTCTTATAGAACAGGTGTCGCATACAATGTCCATTTCCTGTCTGCATTCCCCTTAATAGTTAAAGGTATACACCCCAATAGACTACATCCCTATTTTGCTCTAGTCATTCTAAAATATTTTATTTCATAAATATTCTCTGAGATGCCATGCCACGGATCATTTCTAATTAACACTAAGTATACAGTAAGCATGCTTTATTGATTACATTAAATCAGATCTTTACTTATATTCAACAGTCTTTTCAGTGAATACAACTTTTCAGTCTTTAGTAGTATGATAATCTCTTGAAATGTGTATCTGACTGTTTTTTAGAGCATTTTTTCCAAATCAAGTATATTTAATAGGATGGTTCTGTCTAGAATTCTGATCTTTCTTTTATGAAATAGCTGTAGCACATCCTGGCACCTCTGGGCTTTCTCAGCTTATGTCTTACTTTGCGGGCTAGACATTTGTCTTAAGCAGAAGCCTTTGCTTTCATATGTATGCCTGTCTTTCTGTTGAAGCACCATAGGATCTCCGTTCACTTTCCATTTCTTCCTCTCTTGATTCTTTTCTAGAAACTCTGTTTAACATTGCCTTGAATTGTTTGAAGTAGTAAAGCTGTACACATCATTGGTTTGCTTTGTAATCTTCATACCATTAGAAATATAGCTAGTAAATGGTTAAAAGTTTGCATTGGATTATTCCTGTATTCCAGCAGTGCAATGTGGTAATCACCATAGCAAAGTGTAAGTGGACATCATTGCACTTATCATAAATTCATAGATTCACAGATATTCCAAAACCATTATTATAAATTCATAGATTCACAGATATTCCAAAACCATTATTATAAATTCATAGATTCAGAGATATTCTGAAACCACAGAGTCATATGACTACCCTTTGCCAGTACCCTCCCTCAGCCACATCTCCTTTCTGTAGGAGGGCCGTAACAGTCAATCACAGAGTAAATTTACAGATACCCATCCATTTACAGTGTCTGTGAATTTTACTTCGGGGTACTTAGAGTAATGACTCACAAAAATCAAGGACATGACTTCTTCGAAATGAATTTCTGTCAAGAAGACTCCAAGGTCAACCAATTACTGTGTGAGGCAACATCTCTTTTCTTTTGTTCTTGTACATATTTTACACATTACAGTTTTGTAGTATGTTTCTATCTTGACATTTATAGCCAAAACATTATGTCTTTTACTATTTGCATTTCACTGCTCTGAGATGTAATGCATGCACCCTTGCAAGTATCTTTTCTTATAACCAGATGGGAACAGTAATCTTCTCAGCTTTGAATATTTAGCTTTGGAGACTGCTTATTTCCATCCTTAAGAAAAAAAGTAAGACTATATTCCTCTTCTGATGTATACTTTTTGTTCTGGTAAGCCTATTCTTGCAACTTCCTTTAATAGCTGTATTTCCAAGTCAGTGTCAGTGCATCTCTGAAATTTTTACTCTTTTCTTTATCATAAATAACTGCTGAATTATGCAAAGAATCTCTAGTTCATCCTGTTATAGTAAGTTCAACTCAATCCTCTATATGTACCCTCTTGTCTAGTTTGTATTTGACTTTCAGGTCATACTTCTGAAGATCAATCAGTATCCTTTATAATCTCAAATGTGTTTTATACAAATACTTTCTGAATATGCTTTGCAAGGTGCTTATGATCTCTCACTAGTCATATTTCTTTGGCATAAATGAAATGTATCACATCCATATACTATTGGCAGCAATCCTTTCTTGATTTTAGTATATCTTATTTATCCATCTGTACATTTTCCTGACTCAAAGGAAAAGTGACTATCTCCCTATAAGGTCACTGTTAGATATCATTCTGATTAGCATCCACTTGCAGTACAAATGGATTATTTACTTCACAATAGTACTAGTTTCTTAAGCAGTCCCATTTTTCTTTACATAATTCCATTACTGTTAATCAATGGTCACATTTTAAATAAATAGTAATTCATTTATTCAAGCCGTCTCATTTTATATCAAGAAAATATTCCTGTTCTCAGTCATTTCATCACCCTCACATAGGAATAGAAGGTGAAAGTCTGCCTTATACCTGTTTTAGAGCAGTACCAATAAACTGTATGACATAAAACTACAGGTTATGTCACTCTTTTTTTACCTTGACAAGTTAGTACTCCGCTTTTTAAGATAAAACAGCAGCCACATTTATACTAATCAAAGCAGCACCCACATTAGCTAACCTAAGTCCCACCCAAATTAGCATGCCAATCATCTTCATGTATTATCATCACTAAATTATCTCACACTAGCCTTCTGCTAGCTCCCTAATATATAACATTACTTTACAAGCTACAATTGTCTGGCAGTTGTTGCATAGGACATGGCTGTGAGCTTTCATTTCTGTAGTCCAGGGTTTGATTTCTTCAGCCTTCATTTGCCTCTGGTGTGACCTTGAGCAAGTCATTTAACCAGACATTGCTCCCAGATCACCCCTAAAAAGGCACTGTGTGTCCGTGGAACTAACTGGTTAACAAATAGGATTATTATTTTTCTCCCTAACTCTAACTATATCTCCTCTTTATCACTCACAAAAGCTCTCTTATTCTCCAAAATTATCTACATCTAATATTCCAGTAGTATCCAAATTATAGTTAACTATCTTTCTTTCATCGGTTTATAGGTAGGTACTAGGCTATTGGCCCTATGGCCTATATAAGCCTAGACAACAAAGTGCCCTGGCTTTCGCCAAGCAAGAAAATTATTTTCCTGTGCCACAGAAGTGATCCCCGGGGTGAATTTCCTATTTCCCATCCAATCATCAAGATTTTTCTTGAAGAGTGCTAATGAGGAGCTTTGTTTTATATAGATAGGTAGTTTGAGCCAGAGTATGGGGAGTCTCTGGGACAGGAATCTATCCCTCCAGCATGTCCTACTTATTGTGGTGACAAGGTTTAGGTCCCTAGAGTGTGTAGCTTGGAGGGACTGGGATTTCTTTAGGTGGAACATGTCCAACAGCTCTGGGTTTGACATAGCTTTGTATGTTAGGCAGAGATCCCCTCTGAGTAGGCGATATGCGACAGAGTAAAGCTAGAGTTTTTTGAGACAGTTTGCATTGGGCATCTGTTTGAGGCTGGTAATCCTCTTTGTGAGGTATTTATGTGGCCTTTCCAGTTGTAGATGTCTTGGGAGGTATATACCAAAAGGGGTGCTGTACTCTATAATGGGTCTAATGAGTGATGAGTAGAGGGGAAATTACCTCTTTTTTCCTGGATGAGAAACCTTTTGTGATCAGGTGTACCACATAGAAGGATTTCCTGACTACTGTGGCGATGTGATTATCAAAGAGAGACTACTGTCCACATGTGTCCCAAGGTCTCTTATCATACTTTTGGTGTTAAGTAGACTACAGCCTAGGTGGTAGTTCATGGGTACAGAGTTTTTACCAAAAGGGTACAATAAACAAAGAAAGAAACAATGTACTTTTTTTTTTTTTTTTGAAAGAGACAATGTACTTTTTGGCATTGAGCTTGAGGCCATGGCTTTGACAACAGGCATCTGTCTCAGTGAGGCCATTTTGTAGGATGTCCACATCATTAGGAGTTTTGATTATGGCTCCTAGTTTGCCATCATCTGCGAATTTCATTAGTCAAAGACCTTCTGTGTTAGCCTGTACTTCAGAGAAGTAGATACCAAACAGGAGAGGACCCAGGACTGAACCCTGTGGTACTCCACTTGTTACTGGTCTGAAGTCGGATTTGGAGTCTGCTACTTTCACAGTGTGGGTTCTGTCAGTGAGTCAGTTGGCAACCCATCTTGTGACATAGGGATTTATACCTAGTTTAGTGAGTTTAACTATAATTTCAGAGTGGGGATGGTGTCAAAAGCCTTGGCGAGATCTAGATAGGCTGTATGAACCAACTTACCCTCGTCTACAGCTTTGGTGACTGCTTCAAAGAAGTTTATCAGGTTTAAGAGACATGATCTGCCTTTTACAAACCTGAACTGGGTGGGGTCCAGAGTTTGGAGATTATCAATGTCTTTGTTTATAAGTTCCATGATGATACGTTCCATGGCCTTGCAAACCAGGCTCGTCAGGCTAATGGGGGGGGGGGTAGTTCCCGGGGTCTGTGGTGGATCTCCCTTTGTGGAGTGGGATAACCATCACTGTGCACAATTTAGTGGGTAGAAAGCCTGAGTTGAGGCTATGATTGAACTTGGTACTTATGTGCAGTGCCAGTTCATTCTGTAGTTCATGTAGAATGCAGCCTGGGATGTTGTCAGGTCCCATGGATGAGTACAGCTGTGATTACAAGAACTTTGCATTCTTCCGGTATAGAGATGGGTCCTTTATGGGGTGAGGAGGGGGTAAAGTTAGCACTGAACCTATCTGCCAGGATGTTGGCAATATCAGTTGGTTCTGTATATTTAGTGCCATTGTGCTGTAACTCAGAGCTGATCTGAGTGTTGCCATTGAGATTCTTCACATAGCTATAGAATGCTTTGTGGTCATCTTTAGAAACGATTGGCGATTTTGTTTTTGTAACTAGCTTTGGAGGATTTTATGAGGGATCTTCGCTTCTTATTGAGTCTGACCAGGGAGTTCCTCCAGTCATGAGATTTTACTCTTTTCTGCAGTAGTTTCTTTCTTCTGTTGTAGAGTTTGTTTATGGCAGGGGACTACCAGATTGGCTTCCTTTTCTTGGAGGATAGCATATTGGTTCTATTAGGCATAGCATGATCCATGCTATCGTGTAAGTGCTTATAAAGTGCATTTCTGTAGGATTCAGCAGTCATACCTCTATTGTCTGTCTGCATGGGTGTCATGAAGTTTGGCACTTCTGTCTTAAGAAGCATGAATTTGGCTTTGGAGAAATTTTTTACGCTGGTTTCCCTAATGTGGGGTGGGAGTAGGATGTGGATGTCTAGGGTGATTAGTTTGTGGTCAGATCTGACCAACAAGGAATTGACCTCTGGTGTGGAACACTGGTCACCCATGTTGGTAATGACCAGGTCTAGGATATTGCTGCCCTTGGTGGGGGTGTGGATAACTTGATCCAAGGCATTGGAATTTATGAATTCCAGAAAAGGTTGAGCAAAAGAGTTGGTACATGAGTAGTTTTCCCAGTTAATGGTGGGTAGTTGAAATCACCCATTATTAGGGTGTTAGGTTGTACCCTAATATTTTCCAGTGTATCAAGAAATGAGGAGTGGGAATCCTGGGCCATGATGGGGGATCTGTAGCAAGCTACAATTTGGATTGGGGTCTTGCCTAGAGTTAATTGCACTTGGATAATTTCAGATGCATTATGCTGAACAACTAGCCTAGAGGTGTGGATATCCTTAATGAGTATGGACACACCTCCGCCTTTAGTGTTTCGGTCCAGTTTAGGTGGCCGAAAGGTGTGGTATGAATTATAGCCTGGTAATGCAAGGGTGCTCTTTGGAGCCTTGAACCAGGTCTCTGTCACTGCACAAATGTTGATGTTCTCCATTTTAAGGAGTGCCTCGAGTGAGTGCATTTTGAGGTTTAGACTTCTAGCATTGAGTAGCATTACCCTCAGATTTTGCTTGCTTTTACGTGTTACGATGGTGAATTTGTCATTTGAACCTTGTCTAAAAAAGGCAGTATGGGGTGGTAAGAGCCTTAGCCAGTATCCAGAATCCCAAGTGTGACAGGTGCAAGCCATCTCTGGCAAAGTATTGTGGTCTGTCGATCATGTCATCCCAGGCAGACAGATACTGGATCCCCTTAGAATGACACCAGATGCTTAGCCAATTGTTGAAGTCAATCATTTTGTCCTTGTACTGTGGTATCATTCTGGGTGATTGCAGGATGCTACTCTGGACTAGGGTCATACCTGCCTGGGCTACAAGATCGGAGACCTCCTCCATGTCTCTTTTCATGTAGTCCAGGGAGGTACAGCTCAGGTCATTCACACCAACATGGACAATGACGGAGTCATATTTGTACTTGTTGTGGAGTGACCTAAGTGTGTGGTTATGTGGCGGATCCTGGAACCTGACAGGCAGCTGACAGTAACTTTCTCCTTGTTTAGCCTGGTGAGTGGAACATCAGTGTACCTGACTATAGAGTCACCTATGACTAGAGTGTTGGGTACATTGTTATGCCTTATGGGGTGTGGTTGGGTGGCACACTGAATTTGTGGGTTATGTGTCATTTGGGTTGTGTTGGGGGTGGAGGTTGTTTGCATTTTTCTTTGGAGGTCTCTGTTGTTTGGGCAGAT
Source organism: Protopterus annectens (assembly GCF_019279795.1). Taxonomy (NCBI): domain Eukaryota; kingdom Metazoa; phylum Chordata; order Ceratodontiformes; family Protopteridae; genus Protopterus; species Protopterus annectens. The sequence continues at coordinate 554,568,713 of NC_056745.1, forward strand.
TTGTAGCTTATTTAGTGCTTACAATGAGTTCTGAACAGGTGCTAAGCTCAAAGAAACAGATTTGAGTACTAAAGCTAAAACAAATGGCTAGTTCTAAGGGAAAATTTTAAGAGCAGACTCTATGTTGCTGGGAATATTTTAACCCTAGCTAAGCAGCGATGCATAAGTGTATTTTTTTTAAATAACAGTAGCAAATGAGCAAACTGATTTAAAAAAAATAACCAATTAACAAATGAAAAGCTAAAAACTGAGCCCTGTTCCAGCAGTCTTCGATCAGACAAGTTCTAACTGCACACTCCTGCCACTAGGGTGCAGGGGAGCCTTCTCCAGAAAACAATGGCCTGGATTAGTGCTCAAGTTATACAAACAAAGCTAGATTCAGAAGGTCTGAATCTAGTCTTGTGCTACAGCAAACAAGGTGTACCAGTTTCAGAAAGAAACAGTTCAAATAAGCAGGCACAATAAGCCTTTAACCAGAAACTCCCAGCTCAGAAGGGCAGAATCTACCCTCTCCTCCCACAAGAGTTCAGACCACAGCTTCTTAATGTAAAATAACTGGCCTGGAGCCCAAGTGCTTAAACCAGAACTAATACACTTTTAGAATAACAGACACTAAGCCTTCAATCAGCAACTCCCAACTTAGAAGGATGTAAGCTACCTGTTATGCCATAATAGTGAAGACCACAAATCTTCTTTATGTAAAATAACTGGTCTGAAGCCCAAGTAATTAAACCAAAGGCTTAGACTAACAGGTACAATTTAATCAGGTTACTAACAAGCAGTAATAAATGCAGCAGAATTAATGCAATTAAGTACTTTTAAGAACAGGCAGCAAAAGCAAAATAAAGTAATAAAGTAGGAAGAAACACAAATGCAGTAAAAGCAGATGAATAAAGTGCAATTTTTTTATAACAATAGAAAATGAACAAACTGATTTAAACAAATTACCCAATTAACCAGTAAAAAAGGTCAAAACTGAGCCCTGTTCCAGCAGTCTTCAATCAGACAAGTTCTAACTGCACACTCCTCCCACTAGGGTGCAGGAGAACCTTCTCCAAAAAAGATGGCCTGGATTAGTGCTCAAGTTATACAAACAAAGCTAGATTCAGCAGGCCTGAATATAGTCTATGCTACAGAAAACAAGACACACCAATTTCAGACAGAAACAGTTCAAATGAGCAGGCACAATAAGCCTTTAACCAGAAATTCCCAGATCAGAAGGGTAGAATATAGCCTCTCCTCTCACAAGAGTGCAGACCACAATCCTTCTTAATGTAAAATAACTGGCCTGAAGCTCAAGTGCTTAAACCAGAACTAATACACTTTTAGAATAACAGACACTGAGCCTTCAATCAGCAATTCCCAACTTAGAAGGATGTAAGCTACCTGTTCTGCCACAACAGTGCAGACCACAAACCTTCTTAATGTAAAACAAATTGTCTGAAGCCCACGTGCTTAAACCAACAGGCTTAGAATAACAGTTACAATTTAGTCAGGCTACTACCAAGCAGTAATAAATGCAGCAGAATAAATACAATTGAGTACTTTTAAGAAGAGGCATTATTCTTATCTATAACCAGTACTGGTAGGACATTACCTTCACAATATACTTCTACCCAGCTCTACCTTGTGTGTCGTACTATGCTTCACCTACCTCACTAATTACAAATTTAATTTCACTATGGTTTTACAAGCCAATGTAACTATTTATACAAATGCCCCTACTAAGCCAGCCTTGCCATGATGCCTCATACCTTTATTCCAAGTTTAAACCACTCACCTTACCCTTAAAATATCCAGAAATAATACCCTTCAATAGAACATCTAGAAATGCAACTTTATCTTAAAATCAGTCCTAGTCAGTGTTCATATCATTGGTGAATTTAGGCCTTGGCACAGGGGAGCGTGCCTCCCCCTATTTGTTAACCCACACACCCTGGCACCAAAAAAATAAGCTTTTAGTTTTCTTTTGAGAAATTGGAAATATAAAAATGCACTGCCAAAACTGTATACAGCTGAGACCATTCCTTGTTTACTGCTTTACTGCTACATTTACATTTCATGATGTAGGTTGTATTTATCTGGGTTTTTCTTTCTTTCGTTAAGTAACAGAAATGCAAGTAGTGGTGCCAATCAGGTGACCTGATCCTCATATCCTGATTAGTTCCTCTAAATGTGTCCAAGTGCACTGGTACCATATGGGAGGCAAATGCCTTCCCACTGACGCAGGTGCAGGTTGGCCAGGAGGCTTCAATAATTAAAAAAAAAATCTCTCTTCACTCCATGGTGAAAACATTTTCTCCTTTGCATGCACATACACCAATGCAGATTTAAATACATTCTGTACTCCACATGGAATTTTATTTTATTTTATTTATTTATTTATTTTACATTTGTTGATCGGGCTAGTCTAACTGGATATATGTCCATTTTCAGTAGCGGCCCGGGGAGAAAATCTCCAATGGAATATTACATGGTTATACAGCAATAAGCAATGCATGATTAGAATTAATAAACAAGGTTAGTTATTATGTACAACTATGATAGGAGCAAACAGAGAGAAATACAAAAGTCTAAAAGTCTAAAACAAAGAAATTATAAAAAAATTTTTTTTTTTTTTTTTTTTTATTTTGTGGTCATACTGTGCAAAAGAGATAAATTTCTTTACATAGATATAATGTAAAGGAAAATTGTTAGGGTAAAGGGTGAGCAAAGAGATAGAGTAAGGGGAAGGTTAGTCTGGGTTGGTACAGGGGCAAAGCCATTGACTCTTGAGATGTATAATCAGTTGTCTTTTAAAAAGTGAGAGTGTAGACAAGGATGTGATATCAGAGGGTAGTTTGTTCCACCTTTTTCCAACAGAGTTGGAAAAGAGGCAATCCCCAGCTGAGTTATTAAGTTTGGGGGCATGAACCAGTAGTTTGTTAGATGAGCGTAGCTGTTTCATGTTATTGTAAGGTGTTACAAGGTTAGAGAGTACTGGTATTTTACTTGGTTGGTAAAGGACTTTGTGAGCTATTAAGAGCTGTTGAAGTATTAAGTTGTTAGGAAATTCTAGCCAGCCTAGTTGTCTTAGGTTCAGGCAATGGTGAGTATGAAACTGGGATCCTGTAGCAAATCTAGCAATGTTGTGGTAAGATGTAACAAGTTTCTTAAGGTTGCTTTTGGAGAGATTAGTATAGATGGGGGAGGCATATAGAAGAGTTGAGATAAGGTGAGATCTAGCTAAGATGGTTCTTGTTTCATGTGTAAGGAAGGGTTTGATTCTGTAAAGGGAACCAATTTTTTTGTTAACTACTTTTATTGTGTTGTTGATCTGTGAGTCAAAGCTTAGATTATTGTCAATTATTATTCCTAGTAATTTTGTAGTTGAGTCAGGAGAAATGAGAGTGCAATCAGTTGATGTGAGAGAGAAATTAAGTGGTGTACATTTACGGGAAGGTGAGAACAGTAACAGTTTGGTTTTCTTGGGGTTGAGGAGAAGGCAACAATCAGAGAACCATTTTTCAATTGTAGAAAAGGCTTTTTGGGTAAGGGACTGAAGTTCAGTTTGAGAAGTAGCAGTGCAGATAATAGTAGAATCATCTGCATATTGTATGCAGGTGGTGTTAGGGATAGCTGATTGGAGGTCGTTGATAAAGATTGAAAATAAGAGGGGGTCTAGGATAGAGCCTTGGGGTACTCCTAAAGAGGTAAGAAGGAGATTAGATATCGAATTTTTCCAAAGCACTGCCTGCTGTCGGTTATCTAGGTAGGATGCAAACCATGTTAAAGAAGGGGTGTCAAGTGAGAGGGATTTTAGTATGTGCAGGAGGAGTTTATGATTAACCATGTCGAAAGCTTTAGATAAGTCAATGAAGATTGAAGATGTTAGATAATTATTGTTGCGGTTGTGGTTGATGGTGCTGGTAAAGGAGAGTAAGGCAGTAGTAGTACTGTGGGAAGGTCTGAATCCATGCTGGCAGTTAGCAAGTAGATTGTTTTGGAGGAGGTGATTAAGAAGTTGTTTGTGGATATATTTTTCCAAAATTTTAGCTAGGGGTGATAGTAGTGCTATTGGGCAATAGTTTGAAAGGTCTTTACAGTTCCCCCCTTTGTGTAGTGGGATAATGTGAGATATCTTCCAGATAGAAGGGAAGATTCCTTCATTAATAGATCTATTTATCAGAATAGAAATAGGGTAAGCGATGGCTTTGGCTCCAATTTGCAAAAATTCAGCAGGAAGTTTGTCTGCAGAGGGAGTGGAAGGTTTTAGTTTTTGAAGGAGAGATAAGACAAAGGATGTAGATATAGATTGTAATTGAAAATTAGGTGGAGTATTTCCAGTAGGTAAAAATAGTTTAGTGGTGTCAGGGGATAGGTGACTAGCAAGAGTTTGGATGGTATTAGTGAAGAAGAAATTGAAGTCATTGGCAATTTGTGTGGGGTTGTCTGGGGTAGAATCCTGAGGGTTTGGTGTTGTAGACTGGCTTGGGGATAGGAGATTATTAATGCTGGCCCAGAATTTTTTAGGATCATTTTTGGAGTTTTGTTGAAATTGAAGGTAGTAGTTCTTTTTGTCTGTCATGATGGCTTTTTTGTATTATTCCTAAGCTCTTTGAAGTATTGGTGGTCTAATTGTTTTTTTGTGGTACGCCATTTTGCCCAGGATTTGTTTCTGAGAATAATTTTTTGCCTAGTAGTGTTGGTCAGCCAGGGAGCTGCTTTAACTTTGGTTCTAATAGTACGACTTGGGGCATGGTGATCAAGGACAGACAAGAAAGTGGTGTTGAAGTATTCTACTGCTTTGTTAAGAGGGAGATATTTTAGTGATGACCAATTACATAGTCTTAACTCAGTTTGAAAGTGCTCAGTATTGAATTGCTTTTTGGAGCGTAAGGTTCTATAGGTTGTAGGTAAATTTAGGTTGGTTTTATGTCTTACGATATATGTTAGAGAGTGGTCACTTAGGTCATCTTGTAAGGTACTGGATTGGTAATTCTGTTGGGGAGAATTAGTGAGTATCCAGTCTAAGGTGGTTTCTTTTTTGTTTGTTTTGTTAGTTCTAGCAGGACTATTGATGAGTTGTATAAAGCCAAAGAGGTTTATATGGGAGGTGGGATTTATATTGTTACAGGTGTACCAATCAATGTTAAAGTCACCTAAGACTAATGTTTCTTGAGGGAGGTTGGTGGAGAGTGAGCTGAGGATACATTCGAGAGTATTTATGTTATTTCCAGGAGGGAGATATGCACAAATAATTTTAATGGCTTTGGTAGTGTTAACTTGGAGTTTGGAGCTGATTATTTCAGCATTATTATCTACGGTAAAATTCAGATTAAGATTACTAAACTGGAATTTTGTTTTGAAGATAATTGCTACCCCTCCTCCCTTTTTGATAGTCCGATCTAGTCTAATGATGCTATACCCAGGTGGAGTGATTTCATTGTCTTTGATGGTAGGCTTAAGCCATGTTTCAGTTAGACATAAAATATCAAATTGATGGACTTCAAGAAGGGCATGGACTTGAGTGATTTTATTGCAAATACTTTGTATGTAGAGGTGAGCAATAGTGAGGGAGTTGGGAGGTATGGAAGATAATACAGAAGGAGGTTTGTCTTGATTATTGTGGACAATGGTATTAGTATGGTGTGGGCCAGGGTTGGGATGAATATCTCCATCCAATAGTGTGAGGAGGAGTTTGTAATATCTTGTCTGGGGAAGTTTATAAATACAGTCAAATATTTTCCTCGTTTTTAGTTTGTTAGATTTGAGTTGAGCTAGTCTGTGGTATTTAGCTAGTAGGTAGTTAGGCTGATAGGTGAGATTTAAGAAAGTGGGAGAGAAAGGAGATATAGAGGTGGAGGTGTATTTAGAGGGAACAGTAAGAGAAGAGTCTAGTGGGTATTCATAGGAAGATTAAGAAGTATGTAGAGACAAGAGAAGATAAAAGTGATAAGGAGATAAGTAATTGTAGTTGTGAAGGATGGAAATTTGTGTTTATTTTGATGGATGGGATATTGAGCGAAGGAGTGAGAATTGGATAGTAGATAAAGGTAGGGAGAAAAAGTATTGTTAGAATGGTAGGGGAGGAGCTAGATTAGTTATTTAGTGGGAGTGTTTTAGAGTACAGTGGTAGGAGTGGTTTATTAAGTTAATAATTTGATTGGTTGGAGAAGATAAGGGGTGTGTCAACTAGAAGAGTAAATGTAGAACCACTGGGGGTGGGTGGGAATTGGGGGTAGCGTAGGGGAGTGGAGTGAGCCTGAAGGGCGAACAGAGCGGGTTCAGACAAGAGAGTGGTCAGCGAAGGAAGACAATGAGTGAAAAGGGAGAATTCCGCAGGCAAGTTACAAAGCAAAGAGAGTAGAAGCAAGTTAGGAGTCAAGCATAAGAAGAATATGTGTATCAGGAAGCACAGGTGAAGAAGAAAGTGCTCAGGGACACTAATGGTGGATGAAGATGTCTTTGCAGGGAAGAAACTGCAAGAACAAAAGGGTTAGGGTGTATGATTCGCAAAGTAAGTTAAGAAAAAAGGACTACCGAACTACGGCAGTAAGGCGCCACCTAGTGGCCAGTAACTAGAATGCAGCAAATGATCTAAAATGCAATGGAGGAGTGGGGCTGTGTTTAAAAGGCAGAAAATATGGGCTGACTGTCAGCATTTGGCAATGGGAGAGAAGGAGATAGTAGGAAGGGGTGGGGATTGTAGGCTGCTGGGTATCATGAAAGGGAAAATGAAAAACTTGCCTAACGTAGCAAGGTTAATAGACCTGAAGTGATGGAGATAAGGTCTAGTATGTAGAGCAGCACATACTTTAACAGTCTCAGTGAGCTGGCTTCTCAGGGAGTTGTTGGGAGATTTCTTAGTTCAAATAGGTTCCACACACTTCCAGGAGGGTGAAGTCAGGTATTGGGTACAATAGTGTACCGGTTCACAAGGCTGGTAAAAAGTGGAGGAGAGAAGATAGTTAGATAGGTAGTACCAGGTTCAGGAGTCAATAGAAAACAGATATACAGCTGCAATTACATAAGTATGAGATATGAACATTTAGTAGTTTAAGTTGTTCTAAGTAAACTAGCCAGTACAATTGTGAAATTGTCTTAAAACAACAAAAGAGAACAGTACATTATACATCTAGGCATAACAATCTTTAACTTGTCTTACAGCATCTAAAGTGAAAATAGAGTAGTACAGGCTCAGCTATAGTTTCAACAACCTATAAGATAACATACATAAAGCTAGGTTGGAATGTGTTTTTATGTGAATTTTAAATAAACAGTGAATATTATTCACTCCAACATTGGTCCAGATAGCCACCAGTCAGACAAAAATAACACTGTAAATCACACTAACTAAACCCCATCACCACCATCCCCTTGTTGTCAACTAACTTTCATTACTATCAATGCTAGAAGTATAACAAATAAAGTCACAGAACTCCAAGTGTGGATTGCCCTTCAAAAACCCAATGACTTGATGTAACTGAAACCTGGGTAAAACCAAACTTCAGTGATACTCAGGTACTATCTCCTGGTTATGACTCTTCTCCAACCAATAACCTTACCAAAGAAACAGGTGGTGGTGATATTGCATTAATGTACCCAAATCATTACAACGTAACCCTATATGATGCTCCCATACCACAATTCAGTAAAGCAGAACTCCTTATTGTTTCCTGAGGCTAAACAAACTCAAGCAAATAAGTATTAGTACCTTAAATATTCCCCCAGGTGACAACATTACTACACTAGAAGATGTAAACTACCATCCCTACAAAACAATAATATTAGAATAGTTCAACATAAATTGGCTTTAACTCACATGAACTGCCACAAAATCAAGTGCATGTCTATTTGGCTTTAAACAACGTGTACAAAACCCAATTTTTTAGCAAAAAACTCAAGTTCTGTACTGGACTGGATTGTAGTTTATGACCTTGAAAAATTTATCTCAACAGGTACTTTACCAAACTCCCTCAGTGATCATCTTTGTTTACAAAATGCTACATACAAAACACCCCAAAACAACAACTATTTAAAACTCTTCATAACCTAACTTTAACCCACATGTATTCGGTACCATACTGTCCTCAATCTTCTGGAATACATACATACATATATATATATATATATATATATATATATATATATATATATATATATATATAATGTATAGTCAAAATCCCCTTAGATGATCCTGTAACACAGTTTAACTCAATTTTCCTTAATATTCAAAACAAAACAGCACCCCTAGAAATAAGAAAATAAAAACAACTGATGCACCCTGGTTAACCAATACTATAAGAATACATCTGCAGAATAGAAACAAAGCCTGGAGACTGGCAAACAAAATAAAACTCCATAAAACAACAAAGAAAGTGGAAAAACGTGCCAAAAGCAAACTGATAACCAAAAGTAAGGCACTGGAAAGCTCACCAGAATAAAATCCACTGTTTTATTGATTGCATACAATAATAAAAAAGCGTAAAGCACATCCAGAATGCATTAACTGTATCACCGCGTTTTCGTCACAAAAACTTCTTCAGATGAGCATACCAACTTCTGAAACCCCTTTATATACAGAAACATCCCCAACTGACCAATTAGCAAACTGTTATACTTTTAAAAACACAGTGCAAAAATACTATATACACAAACAATGAAACACAATAAGTAAAGAAGAAGTGCATAGAAAATCATTTGTTGGTCAAGCAGAAATCTTGTAAACCACATACATTATTTACAATTTGTAAAAACTTGTAAACAGAAAATGTTTCTTTGTCTTTCGGCTTTTTCCCGGTAAGGGGTCACCACAGCGGAACTCCGGTCTGCTAATGTTTGGCAGTAGATTTTCATGAAACGCCAAGGTGCCAGCTCAATGCCCAACCTTCAACTAAGGCATGCCCATTTACGCATGCATGTCTTTCGAACGCTACCCAACCGCAGGGAAGACATGCAGACTCCACAAAGAAGGCACTCCCAAGCCAAGCCGAGAATCGAATGGGAGAACCTCTTGCTGTGAGGTAACAACGCTACTGCCATACCACCAACCACATTTGAAACAGTGTTGTATAAGTCATACAAATTGTTGAACAGCACCATCTGCTGGACAGTTACATAATTTAAAGTTTAGCTGACCTAAGCTTTAAGACTGGCTTCAATGAAACCATTTCATTTAAACCAGGATATCAAGTAGCTTCAAGAACTACTTGCCAGTACAGTTCCCTGTATTCTAAGCGTGTTCCCCAAGGGCCACCCCTAGGATCAATGGGCAATGTTTCAATTACATAAAAATGAAAATCAGCTCCTGCAAAAGTCAAAGTATTTTTAATTTAAGAATTATTACTGTTCATCTTTCTTATATTGTACCTGTGTTCTTATAGTCTAGATGTTAATTTTCTCTCGGTTTTGCCTATATAGAATGCTTCACATTTGTCACACAAGGCGAAATAAATAATGCCTTTAGTATTACAATTAGCAAAACCTTTTGTCTTAATAAGTCTGTCTCTACTTTTCAGATGAACCATCTCTCCAACTTTGACATAAGGGCATTGGGCACAACAACCACATTTGTATGTGCCCCTTTTATTAGAAAGGTGAACACCTGTACTAGGGGTACCATTCTCCAAAATGTTCTTAATACAGTGTCCCCTTCTGTAAATACACTTAAAAGGCTTATCAAATATATACTGCAGGTCTGATGTACTAGCAAATCTGTTCCATTCTCTTTCTATAACATTTCTGGCCATCTCAGCATAGGTTATAACCAAAGCACTGTTGTACCCATCATCACCTGACCTATCCGATGTTTGAATATTTTCAAGGTCCTGATTGTCACTCCCGAAAATGTGGGGAACCTAGATTTTCTTGCTTCCAAAACTTCATTGTATACTTCTGCTAGGAGCTTTTCTGGGTACCCCCTAGCCCTTAACAAATCCATAAGGTAAGCAATTTCATTAATAAAATCATTGTCATCTGAGGTCATTCTAGATATTCGAACAAACTAACCCTTTACTACCCCTTTATTCTGGTGATATGGTATAATATAGGTAAGAGTTCAAAAATGTTGCTTTTCTATAAACTCTAGTTTTAAAATTCCCTCCAGCCTTACTGATAGTGAGGTCCAAGTATCTCATCTCATCAGAATTGATTTCATAGGTAAATCTTAAAAAATCTGTGGTGTTAGATAAATAGTTAAAAAATTCTAAAAACCTACTCTCAGGTTCTACCCCAAATAAACAGATGTCGTCCAAAAAACAAGCATAAAAATTCCACCACCTGAAATCACAATTGAACACAAATTTATTTTCCAAGTAGGAAGATATAATGTTAGCATACAAGGGGGTACAATGGGCCCCCACAGCAACACCTCTTAGTTATTTAAAATACTTGCTCTCAAAAAATATAAAATTATTCTTTAAAATCACATCCATTAAGATTAAACATGTTCTAAAATCATTATAACTTATGTCATTACTATCACTTAAAACCTCTTCTAACCATTCTAAACCCACAGTGTAGGGTATTGAAGAAAATAAATATATCACATCAAAAGTGATAAAAGTAAGGTTGTCACAATAAAGACCCGGATGTAGTTTTTGAAAATGTTCCATGATTCTTTCAGTACATTTGCTCCCATAGACAATTTTTTTAAGATTAGAATCCACAAATTCAGCTAAGGGGGCTGTTATGGAACCTTCAGCAGACACCATTGGCCTTAAGGGTGGGTTACCCACATCCTTGTGGACCTTGGGGATGCCAAAAATTGATGACCCTAGGATTCTTGACATGCAAAAAATTGTAAGTATCATTATCTATAAGCCCTTCAATGAGCAAATCATTTAAACATACTTGTATTCTTTTATAAGCAATATTTACTTTATTCAGAGAAACCCTCATATACTGGTTGACATCACCCAAAATGTCCATAATCTTACCTTCATATGTGATTTTATCCATTAAAACTACACCCCTACCGTTATCCGGTTTCATAATTCTTAAATTCTTGTTACTTCTACATTGATCTAGTAAGTCTCTCTCTTCCCTACTAAGATTCGGAATCACTTTGTTTTTACTTAATGCTTTCCTTAACACATTCTTCACTGTACATTCAAAATTCTTTAATTGTGGATGCAAGGATGGGTTAAAAGTGCAAGATGGTGTTGTATGAGTTGGACCTTTCTTGACCATTAAAAAATAGTTCTAGATTCTTTTTTCATATATATAATTTAACATCCATCAATAATTTAAACACACCACAATTTCTCCTAGGAATAAAGGTAAACCCGTTTATAAATAAGTTAAAATGACCTTCCTGCACATTAATGTTACTATAATTAAAAATGCTGAAATTGTTGTAATTTATTTTGGGGCCATCCTTGACCATACCGACCCCAAGGTCTGTCTCTAGTGAGGGCCCCCTGTTGTCCTGTCCAGGCATTGTACCTGTAATTAAGTGCAGAAAAAATAAACATTGGTAGCACACGGCTGACAGCAATAATCATTTAATACAAAACAAAAGCAGTGGCTTTTGTTTTGCATCAAACGATTACTACTATCAGCCGTGTGCTACCAACATTTATTTTTTCTGTACTTGGTTACTTCGTTTCTGCGTTGGTTGCTTCATTCGGTGCTGAGGATTTTCTTTGGATGTACCTGTAATTGACTGGGCCTTTCATTTTCAACCTTTCTGACCTCTGGGGGGAGGAAACTCCGAAGGGTCCCGAATGTTAAATGGAACATCGTTTAACTGTCCACCAAACCCACCATCATGTACACTTTCCCTGTTTAAATTGTCATTACTATAACCCCCCCCCCCCCCATCTAGGTTTGGGATAGTGCACATTCTCTTTCTATTCATTAACATCTCTATCTACTGTATCTTTTTCATCTTTCTAACATGCACTTCTTTACATTTTAAATCAATATTCCTTAACAAATCAAAATATTTCTCTTTTTCACCTTCAATAGTATACATTAAATCACTGATAATGTTGTTGTTATGCTCAACCACATGGAAAATATTGTTCATTTAATTTTCATTGTTTTTAATTATAGCTCTCATGACATCAAAGCCACATTTGTCAAATGCAACAACCAAATCTTTGTAAAAATCAGAGCCATTAGTCACATTGTTTGGATACTTGCATACCCTTAAACCCTTAGGTACAATATTCAACTGCAAACATTGCTTTAAATAGTCATTGTCCATTTGATGCATCTTATATTTAATTAAATACAAATCAAGTTTAGCAAGGTTGTTAGCATAAGTATCGTTGTTGTCATAACAAGGCACATCACCTACAAAAGCAAATTTGGTCTAAAATGTCTTTAAAAAGTATCTTGTTACTTTGACTGCTATGAGTGTTTTCATTCACTTGCCTGTTGCTGCTATCAGCTGCACTAGCTTAAACAGTAGTTTATCTCCCTCTGATTTCCATTTTTTGGGGTTGAACACTTTGTTGGATTTTAAAAATATTAGGAAAATCATCCAAACTACAGTTTCTGTTTCCATTCATTGCAGAAACCTCCACAGCTTTCTCATCTAACTCGGTTTGTGCCTCATGGTGAATTCTGCCATTTTCACTCTGATTAACTTCCTGGTTGCCTGGTGATGTCAGATGTGATGTCAGCAAAGCCAAGGATTGACTGAGAGGAGTCAGTAGACCCACCAGTTGGGTCAATTGGCCAATGAGCTTATGAATTTCCACCAGTTCTCCTCCTTTCCTTCGATCCTCCATGTTGGAATCTGGCTGCCCCTTCCATATCCACAAAACAGAACAAAGAAACAAAGAAAGTGGAAACAAGTGCCAAAAGCAAACTGATAACCAAAAGTAAGGTGCTAGAAGGTTCACCAGAATAAAATCCACAGTTTTATTGATCGCACACAATAATACAAAAGCATAAAGCACATCCAGAACACATTAACTGTATCACTGCGTTTTCGTCACTAAAACTTCTTCAGATGAGCATACCAACTTCTGAATCTCCTTTATATGCAGAAATATCCCCAACTGATCAATTAGCAAACTGTTATACTTTTAAAAACACATTGCAAAAATACTATATACACAAACAATGAAACACAATAGGTAAAGAAGTGCATAGAAAATCATTTGTTGGTCTGGTTAAAACTCCACAAAACCTATAACACTACAAAACTCTTCACAATCAGACAAAAAAAAAATAATCTCTTATCCAAAGAAGTTTTGTTCATCTATTAAACAAGTACTGCAATCTGGACAAAAATATAATCCCAATCCATCCCAAATTGTACAGCAGTAGACACTGCTTTACAATGTAATACCTACTTTATATCTTTCAATCTTATCTATTTCACTGTACACAGCAATCTCAAGTTATTTCTACTTTTACCGTATAGGCAGTGCCTATAGCCTTTATAAAACATCTCTAAAGCAAACTAAAAACCTGCTCTACCTTTGCAGATTATTTGGCTAGCAAATTTCTTAAAATGACAACAAGCAGTATAATCTACCCCATGTTAATTCAAATAAATAAATCTATACAGGAATCTTATGTCCCCAGAATTTGGAAAATGTCGTACATTGTCCTCCTCCATACCAGACCAGTAGTAATCCTATCCCCTATTTCAGTCTTACTGGAAAAGTGCATCCACAAACAACTTCTAAAGTAGCTCACCCAGGAACAACTTTCATCTACAACCCAACATAATTTTTGACCATCTCATAGTACCGTAATAAAGCCAGGGATAGTGGCATTTTTTTCCATCTTATTGCTTGACCTATCAAAGACGTTTGATACAGTCTGTCATACTAAACTCTTGGCACAATTGGGTTCATTAGGTTTAACTCCAGATACCTTAAACTGGTTTCAGAGCTACCTTACAGACACCAATCAGTGAAATGGCAGGCCACACTCTCACCCTACCTCCCTGTCAATACCAGTTTCCCATAAGGATCAATTCTTAGTCCCTTTTTCTTTAATATTCTTACCAACACACTGCATGCATGAATATTTTTCTCTCATACAGTATTGATGACAATTCAACAAATGAACTGGCTCAACAATTTTACTTAGGAACCCTTTACCACTACCAAAAATGGCTGCATAACTGTCAACTCATGCTTAACCCCAAAAATACCAAATTATTACTTTTCTTCCCAAAAACAACTTTAAAATATATTCCCCTTGGAATAGTAGTATCAAACTGACCTCTCACACTAAACTATTAGGTATGATAATCGATGATAGCCTTAAATTTGATTTCCATTTATGAAATGCAATTAAAAAAGCACATCAAAACTAGACTTGTTCTAGAGAGCTAGAAAGTCATTGACTCCCTACATAAGGAAACACCCTAGCAAATACTTATCTCAAGCCTATCCTTCTCTATGGTGCTCTCATCATCACAAACCTCCAGACTTTACTTATACAAAAGCTCGAACAATGTTAGAATAAAGTTGCCAAATTTGCTACCAATGCCCATTACCGTAACCATCACTGCACTATACTAAAAGCTCTCAACTGGATTGAACTATCCCATTACTTAAACTATACAGTTACTCAACACATATGAAATTACCCACTGCCCTGCTACGTGCACTGCCCTAAATGCAACCTTACAAAAACATTCCTTCAGATGTCTGCTACAGTCCAATGACCAAATATGAGTCCCTGCTCATAAACCCTCCAAATCTGCAGGATACTCACTGTATTCTTAGGTTCATAGTTGTGTACTAGACTAATGGCCTTGGAGCCTTTACAAGCCTAACCCCAAAAAAATTGCCAAGGCACCGTGCCACCCGATGTCAGTTCACAGTGCCCATATCCAGTAGTGCAACTGGAATGATCCCTGGAGTGAACTTTCTGTTACTCATCCACTCATCAAGATTTGTCTTGAAGAGGGCCAGCGAGGTGCTCTGCTTGACATGAATGGAAAGCTTATTCCAGAGTATGAGCAGTCTTTGGGAGATGAACCTGCCCCTCCAGCATGTTCTGTTAATTGTGGTAATGAGGTTGAGATCTCTGGAGCATGTGGCTTGAGGGGATTGGGATTTCTTTAGGTGTAGCATTTCAAGTAGGGCTGGGTCAGACATGGCTTTGTAAGTCAAGCATAGATTATCTCTAAGTAGATGATAAGAGACTGGGAACAGCTGAAGTTTCTTGAGTCTGTCCATGTAAGACATGTGTTTAATGCTTAGGATCCTTTTTGTGAGGTACTTTTGTGGCCTCTCCAGCTGTTGTTGGTGTCTGGTCAGGTACATGTCAAACGGGGCTTTATATTTGATGATTGGTCTAATGAGGGATGAGTAGAGAGGGATGATGACCTCTTTCTTCCTGGAAGTGAAATCTTTGGTTATAAGATGTGCCACATAGAAGGACTTTCTGACCACAGTGGCAATGTGGTGGTCAAAGGTGAGGTGGCTGTCGACCTGGGTGCCCAGATCTCTTATGCCCCCTTTAGTGTTGAGTGGGCTCCAATCAATGTGGTAATTTGTGGAAACTGAGTTTTTTCCAAAGGGGATGATAACGCATTTTTTGGCATTAAGCTTCAGGCCATGGTTCCATCACCAGTCATTGGCCTCAGAGAGGGCCTTTTGTAGGATGTCTGCATCACTTGGGAAGTTGATAATGACTCCTAGCTTGCAGTCATCAGTGAACTTGGTCAGTCAGGGTCCTTCTGTGTTGGCCTGGACTTTTGAGAAGTAGATGCCAAACAGGAGAGGGCCCAGGACTGAGCCGTGTGGGACTCCTCTCATGACTGATCGACATTCTGACTTAGAATCAGCAACTTTTACTCTGTGGGTCCTGTCTGTGAGTCAATTTGCAACCCAACTAGTGATGTAAGGATTAATGTCTAGTTTGGTGAGTTTATCAATGATACCTGAGTGGGGAATGGTATCAAAGGCCTTGGCCAGGTCGAGGTAGGCTGTATGCATTGCCTTACCCTCATCCACAGTTTTGGTGACTGCCTCAAAGAAGTCAACCAAGTTCAGCAGGCAGGATCTCCCCTTGAAAAAGCCAAACTGTGTGGGGTCAAGAGTTTGCAGATTGCCTATATCTTTTTTAAGCAGGTCCATGATGATGCACTCCATAGCTTCGCATACCAGGCTTGTTAGGCTAATGGGGTGATAGTTCCCAGGATCTGAAGTTGCTCCCCCTTTATGGAGTGGGATGACTATAGCAGTGTGCCATTCATTAGGGACATAGCCTGAGATAAGGCTGTGATTAAACAGGGCACACAGATGTGGTGCCAGTTAATTTTGTAGCTCATGTAGGATGCAGCCAGGGATATTATCAGGTCCCATGGATGCTGTATTGTTGGCTTTGGACAATGCAGCTTTTACCTGTGCCACAGAAATGGTGGGTGCCAGGCTTTCATCTGGTATTGTGATAGGGCCCTTTGGGGGGGAGAGAGGGGTAAAGTTGGCACTGAATATGTCGGCCAGTATGTTGGCTATATCTGTTAGCTCAGTATAGGAGTTGCCATTGTCCAATAACTCAGAGCAAATCTGGTATTGCCTTTGAGGTTTTTGATATAGCTATAGAAGGCTTTGTGGTTGTTTTTGGTGTCAGCTGGAATTCTGTCTTCATAGCTGGCTTTAGAGAATTTGATAAGGGATCTAAGCTTTTTGTTGAGACTGATAAGGGAAGTTTTCCAGTCTTGTAACTTCATTTTTTTGTGCAGCAGTTTCTTCCTTCTGTTGAAGAGTTTATTGATGGCTGGGGACCACCAGATTGTCTTCCTTTTCTTGGAGGAGAGCATCTTAGTTCTATTTAGTATGGCAAGGTCCATGCATTTGTGTACATGCTCGTACAGTGCATTAGTGTATGATTCGGCAGTCATGCAGCTATTTTCCATTGGCATGGGTGCTGAAGTTAGCCACCTCTGTTTTTAGGAGCCCAAAGTCAGCTTTAGAGAAGTTTTTCAAGGTGGTCACCTTAGAGGGGGGGGGGGTGAAGGTGAGATAGAGATTTCCATGGTGATCAGTTTGTGGTCAGATTTAACAAGAGAGGAACTGACTATAGGTGTGGAGCAACGGTCTCTCATGTTGGTGATAACCAGGTCAAGAATGTTGCTTCCTCTAGTGGGGGTCAGAATGAGCTGGTCCAGGGCATTGGAATTGATAAATTTCAGAAAGCATTGGGCCTGTACATTGGTACTTGAATAGTTTTTCCAGTTGATGGAAGGGTAGTTGAAGTCACCTGGTATGACAGTATTGGGTTGGCCCTTGTTAGATTCCAGGGTGCTTAGGAAGTTGGTGTGTGAGTCTAGGGACATGTTTGGGGTTCTGTAGCAGGCTATGACTTGTATCGCTGTCTTACCCAGTGTTAGTCATACCTGAAGTATCTTGGATGCATTATGCTGGGCTACCAGTCTGTGCATATCCTTTATAAATATGGAGACACCACCACCTTTGGACTTCTGGCCGCATTCTGGGGCCAAAAGGTATGGAATGAATTGTAGCCTGGGAGCGCAGGGATGCTTTCTGCCTCTTTAAACCAGGTCTCCATTACAACACAGATATCGACATTCTCCATTTTAAGGAAAGCTTCGAGCAAGTGCATCTTGAGATTTAGACTTCTAGCACTGAGCAGCATGACCGTCAGATTACATCTGTTTGTAGCTGTTACGGTGGAATTTTGGTCTTTGGTCTTTGGAACACTGCCTAAAAAAGGCACTATAGGGGTGGCAAGAGCCTTAGCCAGTACCCAGAATTCCAGGAGTGAGAGATGCAGGCCATCTCTGGCAAAGCATCGAGGTCTGTCAATCATGTCATCCCAGGTAGACAGATACTGGATCCCTTTAGAATGACACCAGAAACTTAGCCAATTGTTGAAGTCAATAATTTTCTGCTCATACTGTGGTATCATTCTAGGTGACAGTAGAATACTGCTCAGGGCTAGGGTCATCCCTGCCTGGGCCACATAATCTGAGAGTTCCATCACATCTCTTTTCATGTAGTCCAGGGAAGTATGTCTCAGGTCATTCACACCAACATGGGCAATGACTGTCATATTTGTACTTGTTGTGGAGTGACATGAGTGCATGTGTTATGTGGTGGATCCTGGCACCTGATAGACAACTGACTGTTACCTTCTCCTTGTTCAACCTAGTGAGTGGGACATCAGTGTGCCTCACAATTGAGTCTCCTATGATTAGTACATTGAGCAAAGTGTTTTGCCTTAAGGGCTTGGGTTGAGGAGCACACTGTGGTGGTGAACTATGTGTTCTGGAGTTGCTGTTGTGTTGTGGTGGTTGAGTGCGTTTCTGTCTTGGAGTCTCTGTTGTTTGGGTAAATTTTTATTGAGACCCTCCATGAAGGTGGGCAGATGGTTTGTGTTTCTATATGTGGGTTGTGATGGTTGGTGTTTTGGAGGGCTGTGTGTTCTATTTAGTGATTTTTAGTTGCTGACCTTCTCCTCTTGACCAGCTAGTCCGGTCTTGGTTGGAACGTGTACTGCTTCCATTTTGGTGATATAAGTGCATCTCTTACAGGTCTGAGTGTTGGACAGTAAAAGGAGAGGGTTGTCTGTGTACATTAGACAGTCAGAATGCTCAAGTACACCAGGTTAACAGGAGAAAGCACAGGAAATTGATGTACAATCATAACAGGAGGGGTGGTAATAACTAATAAGTACTGGTGCTGTTACTGCATAGGAACAGCTAATGCTGATAGCACCCAAGTGTGCTACAATAAATGCTACAAAAGCCTATTAAAAATCTAATTGAAGTGCAAGAAGTAAAAGAACAAGCACATTCTAAGGGGAAAATTGAAAAGCATACTTTCTAGCACTGGTAATAGTTTACCTCAGCTGAGCACCGCTGCACAGTGCGCAAACATCGGCTTTTAAACCAGAAAGTTGAAAGGGATGGAAAAAAATGCCCAAATGGAAAATAAACTACAATTTCTGGACGAGAAGCCACTCCTCTTGTGGTAGATAGGCTACCTAGTGCTTACCAATCCCACTGATAAGCTAGAAGGCTTCCCTCCAACACAGAAAGGTATGGGCGGCTCAGAAACTTACAAAACAGTCCTGGATACAGCAAATCTGTATCTGGACTAGACTAGTTAAAGGAAAGGCAGGAAACAAGCTTAGATTTTTTTTTTTTTTTTTTTTTTTTGCAGAAAAGCAGTTAGAACAGTAGCAAAACACTTTAAATGCAATACAAACTAGCACACTTGAGTGTGTAGCAATATTAAGGCAAATACAGTTTAAATAAAAGCAGATAAATTAAAAAAACGACATAAAACAAGTGCAGAGAGCAGTAAATTATGAAAAAAATCAAAATGGAGGCACTTAGAGTATCTCTTTTCTCCTTCTTGTTGCTCTTGTAGTCTGCAGGAAGCCAAAACTGGATCTGTGGAGCTTAAACAAGTGCAAACCCACATAAACATGAGCTTTTAAACCACAAAGTTGAAAGAGATGGAAACACTACCCAAACAGCCAATAAACTACAATTTCTGGGCCAGAAACCACTGCTCTTGTGATAGATAGGCTACCTAGTACTTACCACTCCCAATGATAAGCTAGAAGGCTTCCCTCCAACACAGAAAGGTCTGGGGGGGGGGTTCAAACTTACAAAACAGTCCTAGCCTGCAGGATGCCAAAACCAGATTCGTGAAGTTTAAACAAGCGTAAACCCATGTAAACATGGGCTTTTAAACCAGAAAGTTGAAAGAGATGGAAAAACTGCCCAAAAGGCCAATAAACTACAATTTCTGGGCCAGAAACCACTTCTCTTGTGGTTGATAGGCTACCTAGTGCTTACCACTCCCACTGATAAGCTATAGGGCTTGCCTACAACACAAAAAGGTCTGGGGGGGCTCAGAAACTTACAAAACAGTCCTGGATACAGCAAGTCTGTATCTGGACTAGACTAGTTACAGGAAAGGTGGTAAACAAGCTTATAACTTTCATTTTCTTTGCAGAAAAGCAGTTAAAACAGTAGCAAAAACACTTTAAATGCAGTACAAGCTAGCACACTTGAGTGTGTAGCAATACTAAAGCAAATACAGTTTAAATAAATGCAGATAAATTAAAAACGGCAAAAACAAGGCAGAGAGGAGTAAATTGTAAAAAAATCAAAATAGAGGTGCTTAGAGTATCCCTTTCTCATTCCTGTTGCTCTTGTAGTCTGCAGGATGCCAAAGCTGGACCCATGGAACTTAAACAAATGCAAACCCGGGCTTTTAAACAAGAAAGTTGAAAGGGATGGAAAAACAGCCAATAAACTTCAATTTCAGGGCCAAAAACTACTCATCTTGTGGTAGATAGGCTACCTAGTGCTTACCACTCCCACTGATAAGCTAGAATGCTTCCCTCCAACACAGAAAGGTTTGGGGGGCTCAGAAACTTACAAAACAGTCCTGGATACAGCAAGTCTGTATCTGGACTAGACTAGTTACAGGAAAGGCAGGAAACAAGCTTAGAACTTTTGTTTTTTTTTTTTTTTTTTTTTTTTTTTTGCAGAAAAATAGTTAAAACAGTAGCAAAAACACTTTAAATGCAATACAGTTTAAATAAATGCAGATAAGTAAAGGATGGCAAAAAAAGTGCAGAGAGCAGTAGGTTATGAAAAGTCAAAAATGGAGGCATCAAGTGCAGAATAGGAGCACTTGGACACTTAAAAGCACACAGAACAGCAAATTAATGTAATAAGGTAGAACACAGTTAAGAAAGAGCAGCTCAAGAAAGTATAAATATTTTTTTTTTAATGGAGAGTGAGAGAACAGAGCAGATTAAGATACTATAGGGGATATCCTTCCCAAGTGCTCTCTCAGTACACAGCAGAGGAGATGGGACTGGTAGGAGTGTCTGAAATTAAAATATGATCTCACTGTACTCAGTTGATGAGGGTAAATGAGATGGGCCCAGGAGGCGTGTCCAAAAACAGATTTACGGCTGGGGATGGCAATTTCAAAGCCACCAAGATTAACACCATAACAGGAACAGGGGGGGGGGACCACAATATTCAATGAAACAAATATTTACAAATATCTAATCTTAAATAAGCAAAGTGCAGAGAAAAGTATACTTAAATTAGCTTGTGTGTCCAGTTGATTTTTGCAGGCAAATCTCAGCAGACAACAGCTCAGATGATGAGCAGAAAAGATTCACAGAAATGTGACCAACACAGATTATAATGCAAACAAACCCCTCAGGCTAAAAGTTAACACAGAATTTCAAAAGCAGACTAACAACGTTTAATGAACCCAGGTGGCTACACTTTTTTTCACACTACAGGCAGCTAACTGCAGAGAGACAGAGACCACAATATTCAATGAAACAAATATCTATAAAGATCTAATGTTAAATAAGTAAAGTGCAGAGAAAAATATACTTAAATCAGCTTGTGTGTCCAGTTGATTTTTGCAGGCAAATCTCAGCAGCCAACAGCTCAGATGATGAGCAGAAATGATTTGTTACTCTGTCATTAAAGCCTGGAATGCTATCCCTACAGCAATTAGAACAGATGCCTCCTTCCAATCCTTCAAATTTTATCTAAAAGCCTGCTTAAACAATGAATATCTCTGCTCCTGCTCCACATCAGTGTAGATATGCACTACCTTCTTTAAGCTCAAGGCCTGTCTCCGTATTGTATCACCCGTTTCTTTCCCATCCTGTAAAAATTTTCACTGATAACTCCTCTGGTAAAATTTTATTTTCAAATCCCTTGAGCTTTCACTATATCACTAGCGCATAGGCCAGAATCTCTTTTCCTTTTTCAAACAAGTATTTATTATATGGACTGTTCTCTTACTTGTTTTATATAGTAAAAAGAAAATATATATCATAGAAACTGTTCTGTTACTTGTTGATTATAGTAAAGTATAACCATTATTTCATAAATATCTGTATATTCTGCTTGTCATAACGTTTGTATATGGAGTCATTCATATCTGCCTCATACTTCTCTGTACGTACGTTGCCTGTTTCTACATACTTGTAATCAGTGAATATGGTTTCTATCTTGTCTGTCTCAAATCTTCTGTAAATATTTTTCTGTATGTATATAGTATTAGAACCTGAATGCTACTTTTTGATCTTTTATTCTTTAAAAGTGTTGCTTATCTCTGGAACCTTTCTCACAGGGCATCTGCTGAAAATGGGCATTGACCCAGGCAGACTATCCTGGTAAACAAATATCAAATAAATAAATAAATACATTTTCACCCATTCTTTTGAATCAGCCTACTTCTTAATTATCCTCAAGCCTTTCATAAAATGTAATCCCTTGTCAGTTCTAGTCCTAAGAACTACTGCTACTTTTCATAGACTTATGTGAAAATCAAGTTCTCCTGGCAAATTTCTCAAGCATGTAAGCAAATCAGCATGTATTTATTTGTACTATGGTTTTGTGTTATATTTGAGATGGATGTGCATCTGAACAGCTGTTCCTGTACATACCTACTCTGTTTTTGCAGACTTTGAATATGCTTCCCCATGTCTCATTCACATAAGCCAAGCAACCCAAAATAGTAGATGGTCCATTAGTTTATTTACTTTCCCTATCAAGTTTGATAGTTTTATGCATTGTTTATATTCATATGTCATTACCTTCTGACCCAGTAGTTTTAGATGATGCCTTGCATAAGTCAGTAATGTGCACTCAGCTTTGCTTGTTGATTTTAAACAATTTTCTGACAATATTAGAATTTGCACTGTTTAAATTTTAACATTTTAATTAATTCCAAGCTTTCCTTGCCATTCCAATTAGCCTTCTTGATACACTGATTTTTGCTGTCTAGTGACACAAAATCAACTTTTTAAATTTTATAGTTATTACCATACCTATTTGCAAACACTGCTCATTTTCTTGTTTTGCGAATATAGCATGCATATTTTTCAAAATGCTTTTTTCATTTTACACACCTTTGCAAAACAATTCTTTTTACCATAGCTTCTGTAAAACAGATAAACTTATTTATTCCACTAATGCTAACAGCCAGATCTGGTACATGAATTTCAGCTGTGTAATACTTCTTGTGCAACTTATAGATTTCTTTCTCAATGTCATTACAATGACAATCCATTCTCTAGGATTCGTTTTTGCTAATTTGTTTTAATTTTACCTTACACAGTTCAATAACTATATTTTTGCAGTTTCACTCTGTCTGTAGATTTCCACAGTTTGAGAAAAATTAATTTCTGCATTTCTTAAAAGCCTGCCCTTTATTGATTATTCTGCAGCGTATTTTCTTTCCATCTTTCTTCTTTTCTTTCTTTTAACTGGGAAATGACAATGATCCAAGTGGCCCATTTTCTGTCTCAGTAAAAAGATATGTGGGCATGCATATCACCCATTTCCCAGTCTTTTGCTTGATTCTTTAGTCCTATAATATAAGCATCTGAAGTTTCTACTGAGCACTGGCTCCTTGTGAGGAAGTAATGACAAATAAATTCATATTTTTAGGTTTAGAATAAAGATTGAAATGTTCCCTTGTTACTGCTATGTCATCTTTTGTGCTTCTTGAAAAATGTATTAAATGCATCACTTGCTTCTCCCACTGTTGACATTTAGAAACATTGTGCACTATATCTTTCTAAATGTCTTAGCTGTTCTGCTCATAGTGTGGAACAACTCAACTTTGTGGATATACCACTTCTAGTTTTCTGCTAAATTAATTTGTAGCAAGGGAATGTATTATTGGATGTAGATGAACCATCTTTTCTTTGAAAGAATTATATGCTGTGAAGGGTCATTATGAGTCATGCAAGTGAAAGGAGGACACAAGACAGTGGCTATGGAATAAGGAGTCTTTCTGCATGCTCCTTCCACTCCTTCTATAAGATTTAGTTTATCAAAGTAATACCCTAAGATGTTTGTTAGGCAATATTGCTGAAGATGTCTAAAAGCAGATTAGATGTGGCTCACTTTCACAGCTCTACTTGATTTTGAGAAATAAAAGGGACTACAGACGTTCAAATCAAAATTCACAAAAACTGATTGAAGAAAATGAAGAAAAAACTGTACTGGCCTCCATACAGGAGCACTGAAGTATAGAGGTGACATAATATTTTATTGGACTGACATGTGTTTTACAGGTACTTAAGTTTTTGGATTGACAGATAACCTTAATGGGGGCTTAACATATTTACTTATAAGTAAAGTAGTTTGTTTATAGTAACTCTTGAGAATGGACTCCTTTTAGTTCAAATGTTCACATAACTGTAAAATATATGCTAGTTCAATTAAAACTATTATAACATCTCTATGTTCCAGTGTCAACTGCCAGGAATGTTCTTGTGAAAAAAGCAAAATTATTTATTGGACCATCTTTGTTTTCATAGAAAACAAAACAAAACAAAAAAAAAAAACCACAAAAAACTAGAATTAACTTAAATGCACTTTTCTTTTCCTCAATGTGCAGCACAGTGCTGGATTAACCGCTACTAACTTTTTCAGTCCAGAAAGAAAAGAGCTTGGTAACTAGTGTATAAAATTACAAAATGCAAAATGAGCTTCAACAAGCATGTTGATTAAGAAAGCATACATTTCTATAGAATTATTAACTGATTCATTTAGGAAGAAAATAGCTCCATTAAGTTTGCCTTTGATTGAAATCAAGTCAGACTTTACTTCAATGAAAGAGAAGATCACCTGCGTTTCTTCCAGAACTGACAATATGGAATCTTGGGTATTAGAAGTAAAGTATTCAAGCGGCATTCTTAAATCATTACTTAAATAATGAGAAAAGAAAATTTTATCCTTACAAAAATCTCTGGTTGATGTACAGGCACGGTATTGATAAAATCAGCCTGCTACAGTCATTCCCTTCTCATCAACTCCTTGTTGCCTTTGTTAGAGCAAAGGCAATCACTTTCCTGAATTCCCCACTCCCCTTTATGTAACTTCACCTTTATTGGCATGAATGACTGTACCTCTACTGTTTTTCTTAATTTCTGCTCCCCTCTGTCCTTTACCTCTTTAGCTTTTAGTAGCACCAAAGGCCATAACATATACCACTGTTTCATGCTTCCTCTTCTCTATATTGGATTCTCTTGTTACTTCTTAATTTCATTGCTCTCTGTTTATCACCTTATTGCATTCTTCTCCATTTGTCTTTATTATTGTTTATTTATTGTTTATTTATTATTTATTTTAATTTTCGATTGGTGACTAGGATAGTCTTAGTGGGCAAGACTCTTTTTTCAGCAGAACACCAGGGTGAAAAGCTTCAAGGAACAGTATTAAATATTTACATGCATTGATTAAATAAGAAAAGTACAATTCATGTCAAAAGTATAATAGGAAAAAAAATTAGATTTAGAAAGAAAATAATACATTAAATGTTGAGAAATATAACCGTTGAAAAACAGAATGGCTGTGATTTAGTAAAATACAAAAGAGACATTCCTATAGGTGGGTAGGAAGAGGAGGAGACAGGAGAAGTAGGTATGTTTGAGAGTTGTGGTTAGATATATATATATAAAGGTGGAGAGATGAGGACAAAATGTGTATAGTAACTATAGATTTGGAAGTGGAGACGTGGTAGAGAAATGTAAGTAGATAGTGTTTAGTGACAACTGTAAAGGTCAAGAGATTAGGATATCCAGGTGAGCAGGGACAATGCAAAGAGTTGAGGAGATGTTCTTTTAGTTTAATTAAAGGTATAGGTGGATGTTGTTTAAATGATGGCAGTAGGAAAGGAGTTACATATCTTTCCTGTGTAGGTGGAGTATGTATTATTTGACTTGTGGACAATGGCAAGGTTTGTGTCCATCGAGTGAAGTGGTCACAGGGAGTGTACCACTGTAGTAGAGTGTTTAGAGAAATACATTAATTTAGGAAAGACAATATACTATGGGAATCTTATTTGTGAGAAAGTTATTTACTCATGAAATTCAAGCCAAGCCAATGTAATATTTTAAGGATAATGTAGTCTTGAGTTGTATTTTGTATCTTGCAAGCAATCTGGCAATCTTTGTGAGGATTGGGAAGGCATAATGGAGACTTGATATGAGGTAGTTAGTGCCTGTAAGCTGTCAAGAGTGTTCAGTAATGGAGTTAGAGATGCTATAGAGAATGCTTAACTTATAGTGAGTTCTTTGTATAGCTTTTTGTAAGAGAATGCTGAATTCAAGCTGATCATCTATAATAGGGATCTATATCAGTTTATCGAAATCTCAGTTTAGCAAACAGCATTTTCGGTTCTCTTACATTGATGTTCATTGAAATGATTATACAGAGATCACAGTACAGTGAGGATTAGGAAATTTTCCCTTTCCCCACTGTAGTGCGATCTCAGCGTTAGTATATATAATTAGAGGGGGGCACTGAGCAGATTTCGATGAACAGCATTTTCACTGAAAAGCTGTTCGCTGAGCTGTCACTTCGACGAAGTGATATAGATCCTATAATGGAGTCTAATAGTTCTGTATTAGAGACCATCTATTTGAATATTTTGAGAGGAGAGGATTGATAAGGTAGATTATCTTCATCTTTCTTTACCTGCACTATCTAATAATATAAAGACTATAAGTTTTTCTCCAATCAACAATTCCTTCCCATTTCCTTCACTAATCAGTAACAAAAGTAAAGATGATATCTTTTCTAACCTTGATGATGACTTACAAAGATGGCAGAAATGGTATGCAGAGCAACAGGCTGCTTTGGGGGTTTGTTTTAATATAGCCCAAAGTCAGCAGATAGGTAACTGCAAAGTAAACTTGCTTGCAACTGGTAATGCCAGAACGTCAAAGAATATTTGCCGGTCTTAAATCATTAACACCAGCAGTGCTTATCAGCCTAAGATGTTGATCATGCATGTAGTGATAACTGTTTGCAACCCTTACAGCCTTAAATGACACACAAATGTGAGAAAATCACTCCAGCTCACAAGAAATTCAAAGCCTTGCTTAGATTGCTCAGTTGAAAAAAAAATGTTCACAGTTCATCTTCCATTTGACTTGCAGCTGTAGACAACTGTGATCCAGCTGGTTAGCTGTCAGGGATGCCACACTTAATTAGTTGGTTGCTGGTAGGCATTGATGGTTTAATTTCAGCATTGTTTGGACTGTGTTTTGCTTGATGAAGTAGACTTTAGAAGCATTTTGCTATCCTTCGTGCTGCTGCTGTTTTCTGTCTACTGCTACATTGACTATGCAGCTTTAAGATCAGTATGTTGTATATTGTTACATATTTATCAGTGAACATAATTGTATTTAAAAAATTCATACAAAAATCTGTTGTTTTCAGATTTAGTTACTTATTTATTGACCTTATTATACAGCATTAGGTTGCTTTTCGTTTCTCTCTTTCTATATGTTATTCTGTTCATGCATACTCAAGAGTGCATTCACTTGAAATGAGGCTCCATAATTTCAGTAATTAGTTTTATATTATTGCTGCTTACATTCTAATGCTTCACTTGCATTTTTGTTTTACTACTTAGGAAATAACTGAAGATGAAATTGGTGATGCCATTAAAATCCTTAATAGACATGCTTAGCTGCCTATTTCTATTCCTTCCCCATATCTACAGCAAATTCATTCCACCACTGGACAGCTGTACAAGCCTATCCATTTAGGCTTTAATTTAGTAAATGCAGGTTACATTACCCCAAACCAGCACTGCACTCAATTCCTTCTTCTTTATGGCTGTTTCACTATAGACCACACTATAACAGTGTCTTACATAATTGTATTACATCACTCTTACAGCACTCTTAAATTTATTGGAACAGGAGATTTCAGCTAAACCCTATGTCACCCCAAATACATTGTGAGCAGCCAGTAACAGCTTGTCAGAAGGGTCAAAAACATGGCTGCTAAACATCAACAGTATAATCAAGAAATGTGCCCAATGTGAGGCTAGGTTAATGATGAAAATGATATTGTTCTTACAGAATCCAGATTAAAAGACAGTTTCTGCCCCTCTGATTATATCCTAGACCAGGGGAGTCCAACCTTTTGGCTTGCTGGGCCACATTGAGTGAACAGAAATGGTCTTGGGGCCGCATATAAAATATATCATATAGTTAACTCTTTTGTTGCTCCGGAAGACCACAGTCGACCTCCTGGCTGTACTGTAGGTGCATTTGAACAATGAATAAATGTAATAAATGCCTAATATTTGCCTTAAAATTTTAATTATCATTCTAATTCTAATTCTCTAATCTAACAGTTGACTCTAACATCTTAGTTAATATATGTATATATATATATATATATATATATATATATATATATATATATATATATATATTATTTTTTTTTCCTTACAAATAAACAGATATTCACTACAGCACTAGCATTTCTCACTGTAAAAACCATTCCAGCAGTCCAACTATGTAAAATGTCAACATCAGCATTCCTACAATACTATAATCCACAAAAATAACCCAACAAATTTGTTTCAGAGCTTCAGCTATGTACAAACAGCTTTCTCCTAAAATCTTTACTCATTGATATTTGCCTTGCTGTAATCATAACTGTAAAAAAAATGTATTCTGTATCTCAATGATTCTCACTGTTACGAGATGTAATCCCTGCCATATTGTATGAGTACTACATCCAAAATTTGCTCTCTCTCTCTATGTATTGTATTATATTGTTTTGTGTTATTTTTGGAGCTTTTCTCCCCGGGCCTCTGCTGAAAATGGACCTGTGTCCAGTCGGACTTTCCCGGTAAACAAATGTAAAATAAAATAAATAAAAATAAACTTCCCTCCAATCTAAAGCCATTTGACATTCAGACATTTTAATTTGTGCAGAAGTTACTCACAGACTGACAGTTTACTGAGCTGTAATGCTGACGTTCGCTTTTGAAAAAAAACAAATTCCCAGACTTTGTCAATAGCTCAAAGTGTAGAGAGGATTATTTATTTATTATATATTTATTTATTTTTGGAAAACATCTTTAAAACTGTTAAATTGATTACACACCCAGAAACACAGAAAAGTTATTATGATTATGTAAACCACAGACTGCTGCAAGAAATCAAAGTCACATTAGCACTCTATACTTGTGTCCGAACAGATGAATCATACCTGTCAATTCCAAAAGAAGTAAAGTAGCTTAATAAGAAGGTTATTTGCAAGGTTACATGGCAGTTTATATTGGAAATAAGCAGAGATATTAAAAAGGCTCTGTTTTTCATAATTATGTTGAAAAGTCCTCCAAGGTAAATACAACTTCTGATTTAGTATAGAACCATACCTCTCAAACTTAGAGCAAGAAATCTGGACAAAGCGAAAAATAAAAGAGGGACACAGGCCCAAAAATAGTTATGCATCACAGACACCATTGAAACAACTGTAGCTGCAAACATTATACATCATTATAATCTTTCTATCCCATTACTGTCAGTTATACATTATATGGCTCATTCAGTCCTGCCTTCTTTTGCATCAAAGAAAACCATGCTTTGAAATGACAAATGCATTAAAAATAATAAATAAAACACATTGCATCAACATCCTGCAACTTCCTACCTGCAAGCAACCACAGAGCTTTTACTGAAACTAGGGCTGCTTGTTTCCCCAGAATGACAGCTCTCCCTAATTAAGTCTAATGGTATACAATCTACCAGTATCTGGACTACCGGAAATAAATTAAATTATAGCCTGTAAACTGAAAGTACACTTTGTTTAATTAAACTATATTTCTAAGCCCACTTACTATATTTTTCTGTAACATCCCAATATCCATTTCCAGGTCACTTTACAAGACATTGGCAGTGGTAGACTTGGCATCCTTCAGAACCCCACAGGCCCATGCTAATACATTGTCCATTAAATTTAAATATCCATCCACTGTAAATGGCAAGAAGCTATGTCTTAAAAAATCTACTTCTGGCATGCGTACCCAAGTATTAGGTTTTGAAACAAAGAAACATATTCTCCACAGTCCTATTAACACAGGTAATTGCTGTCCCTTTCAAAGGCAACAGCGGCAAATCCATACGAGTCCCTCTTCAGCGAGAACACACACACACACACACACACACACACACACACACACACACACACACACACACTCACACTGATTGTTTGGTGCAAAATAATGGTGTAAACACACTGACCCTTTTTTGGCTCAAAAACAAAACTAGAAGGGTGCTTTGGTGCATGCGCACAGTGACATTAGCGTTACAGGTCACGGGAATGAAAAACACAAAACAAAAAAAGTGTTTTGGGGCCTGCGTACATCGATGTTGTAGTTAGAGGTTGAGGGCCGCATGGAAGAGCTCGGAGGGCCGCATGCGGCCCGCGGGCCGCAGGTTGGACACGTCTGTCCTAGACGGTGTTTCCATTTTCACAGACAACAGGTCTGATCCATGGGTTGGTGAAAGAGGCCTTTTGCCAATTACAAACAAATTTAATACTGACATCCTGTAAGCTAGCTTTGCAGACCCCACCATGGTAGCATGCCTAACTGGCTAAGCATACCAACATGCATACAGGCATTGCCTGTGTTCCTCTACCCTTTAATATCACCTTGGCTGAACAAACCCTAAAGGGCATATACCTTGCCAGACCCAGTAAAAATGCAGTAATATGTGTGGTACTTTAATCTCATTGAGATGGAATCTTGATCTTACAGTTAAACTGCAATAACTGTCAATAGCCGTAGTCAATGAAACATCCAGCCAGACTGTCACAATTCCTTGCTTGATATAATAATAAGTAATATTCCTCACTGATGCTCAAGCATCTCTGTGCCTGCAAAGTTT
Source organism: Protopterus annectens (assembly GCF_019279795.1). NCBI lineage: Eukaryota > Metazoa > Chordata > Ceratodontiformes > Protopteridae > Protopterus > Protopterus annectens. Next base: position 554,599,358 of record NC_056745.1, read on the forward strand.
TTTACTGATCATTGTCTTACCATCTTATATTGGTTATTTAAAACACAGTCAGTTCTACTCTTCATAACCCATGTGCATTTAAGAATTCCACAACTCATTAACCCTTCGCAACCCATGTGCATTTAGAAATTCCTGAACTCAGTAACTTTCACAGCCCGTATGCATTTAGACATTCCACACCTCAGTAACCTTCACAGCCTATGTGCATTTAGAAATTTCACAACTCAGTAACTTTCACAGCCTGTATGCATTTAGAAATTCATCCTTGTGTTCAAAAGAGTTAAATACTCTAAATGTTTGACTTTTCCCAGTTAGGGGTCGCCACAGCAGAACTCTGGTTCGCTAATGATTGGCAGTCAATTTTTATGGTGCCGAGTTGCCAGCCCGACGCCCAACCTTTAGCGAAGGCACACCCATTCACGCATGTCTTTCGGAGGCTACTTGACCACGGGGAGGACATGCAGACTCCACACAGAAGGCACTCCAGCCGAGAATCAAACAGGAGAACCTCTTGTTGTGAAGCAACAATGCTACTGCTGTACCACCGCAGCTTTACATCGTTAAATATTCTAAATGAAAGGTCAAATTTAACTCTGCTTAATTAAACATCTTAAAGTAAGTATTTCTTATAGAAAAATAAATGAACATTTATGCACACTCTGTAGTCAGTCCTTATGTGGGATTTCAGACTACTACTCAATATACCAAATGGATGCCTTACATTGAATGGGGTGAAGGGGTCAAGCAAGAGAGGTGATTTGAAGTAGACTTATGTGGTGACATCAGCAGAAACAAGAAGGGAAACTGACAGAGGTTGGAGCATGGAATGTACTGCCTGGAGCAGTGCTGTACAAGCTATATATGTTATCAGAGAGGATCTAAGCTGCATGTTGGCTAGCTGTCATGCACACTTGGATGCAAATGCATGCTAGTGCTCTTCCTCTGCCACAGATATCTGTTTGTATTTATGTGCACCTTTGATGAGATTGAGTTATATTTTGTATGCACATGGAGTGCCTAGAGAGGCACTGCTATCTTGCTGTAATGCTATGAGCATCAATCCCAAGTTATGACACAGCCTGCTTGCTTTTCTAAGGTTCCCATTTTATGTTTGAAGACCAAATGCAGACTCCTTGAAACTGAAATTTAAGTGTGAGATGATGGAAATATATTCTAACTTGCTAAGTCTTAATCAATGTATCTCAGAGAATTCCCTCATATCTGAGGTACAGCAATCTCAAAGTTATATATGTAATGCGATATGGAGGGTGAACCCACCCACATTTGAAGGTCCCCCCTGCAAAATGCATTTAATATTTAACAGCAAGTTTTGTACTTTACTATTTTTATAGAAGACTCGCACTTAATTTTTCAGCATTCCGGGATTTATAGTAACAAGTATCAATTTTTTGATAAGCTGCCTTGGTGCTGAAATATTATTTATTCCTTGTTTTACAACAGACATTTCACATGTTATTTTTCCCTTGTTTATGTCTAGGTTGGCCTTCATTCTATGATGCCCTAACAGCCGATGCAATTGATCTGTGTGATGATTTCTCCCATGGAATGCACAGAGTTGAAACAAGTTGCAGTCAGGTACATATGCAAATATAAATTGTTATATATATAATAAAGAATGACTGAGCACTATTAAATATCCAAAGTCACTTACTATATTTAATGCTAGTGCAAACAACTAGAACAATGAAAGATTAGCACATACATGGTTTAAGGAGAAAAGATAGCTAAAGAATAAATGTGTATAAACTTGTTGGTTAGGGCAAATATCTGACTACTATGTTATGCTGTGGAGTCAAGCTTATTCAGTAGATGATGGGTAGAAGCCATACCTGTGAAAGAAATTTACGGTGCTTTGTTTTAGGGAATTATAGTTTTATACAATATTACTACTTATCTTCATTTATATGAAAACACTGTACATGAGGTTATTATGACCAGTTTAAAACAGTTGTAAGACAAAAAGTAATATGGAGTATAGAGCATAGCATATTTTGTAGTTTCCATGCAAGCATTGCCCAATTTTAACACGTTTATGCATCAATAGTAGCTCTAGATAATGCTTGCTATCTTTAGCCACTGCTAAAGCGAACTGCACAGCTTCATCTCTGCAGTTCATAAATGGTGGAGAATTTAGAAGTCTACAGTTATCACAGTGAAAGATGTTCTGGCATTTACTCACTGTTCCACAAACTCTAAATCATGGCTACGAGAAGCCTGTACAAATTAGCAGAAGTCCTGTCATAAGCCTGTGCTTGCCAGTGATAAGAAAGCAACCAACCCCATGTGCTACGAAAGAACATCATATGTAGCTTATTTTGAATGCCTGGCATTAGATTCCCATCATATCAAATACTGAAGTAGTAACTCCCTGCTTATCATAACTGTATACCCGGCATCCAGCAAGTTTACTAAGAATGAATTCTAAATACTGCACATTTCAAGTACAACAACTGGTCTATCTAAGGCTATAGAATATAACTTTAATTTCTTAAAAATTCTGCATCTTGATAGGTCAATTAGTGGCATTAACACACCAATAATTTTTTTTTTCAAATAGAAATGTTATTGATTTTGCTATACACAAATATCACAATCAATTGCAGATTAGCAATGAACAGTAAAACAGAATATAACATCACAGTACTTACTATATACAATATATACAAAAGTGCTGCTGAAGAATAGTAAAACCGCTGGGAATAAACTTGATGAGACCTCTAGATGAATTGCCCTTAAATCAAGACTTATGGAACAGATAGAGAGGAAGATTTAATACTTATCTTGAGCCACCTTCTACTTGGGGTGGGGATAAAAGGGGGAAAGGAAGTAATTAGATAAGCAGATAAGAGAGGAGCATATAGTGGTGATGTAGTACTTTAGGTTATAGGTACTAACTGTCAGTCAAGAGCTCAAATATGGTATTCCAGAATTTCTGGTAATAAGCCTGCTTGTGGGAGTTTGTTATTAAGAGTTTTTGTGCAGTAATGTATTTAACAGCCAGACACCTAAACCTTCTCCAGGACATCTTAGAACGATCTAGCCAATACTTGGTAATGTAGAATTTAACTAATAAACAGAGTGTTATTAAGATATGTAATCTTACTTTCGGTATTTTAAGATTGGTAACATGTAGTAGTGCCATTTCCCATGAGAGGGTTGATTTATGGTACCCCATCTTGTCAAGTCTAACCTTGAGAGAGCACCAGAACTTTGGGAGTATCGTAGTATGACTAGG